>NC_044055.1:15783192-15813192 GCF_902167405.1 Gadus morhua | reverse complement strand
TAATGACCACCGCCAGGAACATGGTCGCACACAGGCCGAACCCTCACGCAGTAGTCACAGAATAAAGCTAATTTTGATCTTCACGGTTGTACTAGGGGTTGCTTCAACTGGGGGTTGCTTCAACTGACTGTTGTTGATATTCGGACGGATTTGTTGTTAAAGTGTAGTTGTTGAAGTTGAGCTGGTTGTTGTGTTGATAGTTTGTGTAAAGGAGTAAAAGTTAAGCTGATTGTTGATGAGCTAGCTGTATTTGAGGTAGTTGTTGTTGAACCGGTTGTTCGGGGGGTTGTTGGCGTTGAGGTAGTTGTTGAAGAAGTCCTTGAGAAAGATGGTGTTGAGGTAGTTGTTTAGGTGATTGACGTTGAGGTAGGTGTTGTTGAGGTCGTTGTTTAGGTGATTGATGTTGAGGTAGTTGTTGTTGAGGTAGTTGTTGAGTTGGCAGTTGGGGAGGGAGTTGGAGGTAGGTGAAGAAGTCGTGGAGCTAGATGGTGTTGAGATAGTTGTGGTTGAGGGGAGTTGTTATTGTTGTTGATGAGGGGGGTTGTCTTTAGGAGTTGTTATTCTTGTTGTTGATGAGGGGGGTTGTCTTTAGGAGTTGTTATTCTTGTTGTTGATGAGGGGGGGTGTCTTTAGGAGTTGTTATTGTTGTTGATGAGGGGGGTGTCTTTAGGAGTTGTTATTGTTGTTGATGAGGGGGGGTGTCTTTAGGAGTTGTTATTGTTGTTGATGAGGGGGGTTGTCTTTAGGAGTTGTTATTGTTGTTGATGAGGGGGGGTGTCTTTAGGAGTTGTTATTGTTGTTGATGAGGGGGGGTGTCTTTAGGAGTTGTTATTCTTGTTGTTAATGAGGGGGGGTGTCTTTAGCAGTTGTTATTATTGTTGTTGATGAGGGGGGGTGTCTTTGGGAGTTGTTATTCTTGCTGTTGATGAGGGGGGGTGTCTTAAGGAGTTGTTGTGGTGGTTGTTGATGAAGTTGTTTGATGGAATGCCCCCAGGTTCAGCGTGTGGTGAGAAAACTAGTCGAATTGTTTTCACATTCGTGCGATGACTTCACACACAGAGGCACTCAGTAAAACACAGCCACAAACACTCAAACACACACACACACACACACACACACACACACTCTTTGCGGTGTGAAGCCGATGCACGGTGCTATTTCCTCATGCTCTCACGGCGCGTTAATGGTGAATTTAATTGATGCTGTCACATGGTCTGTAATGGGGTTTCAAGTGATTGCAGAGGCAGTGCAAAAAGGGTAACAGTGATTTTCCTTGAGTGCAAAAAGGACTTCTCAGCAGAGAGGGGATTTATAAAAAAAAAACTTTTTCTGATTAGCTCCCTCCCTCCCTCCCCCATCCCCCTACACCCCAACCACCCCCTCACCCACTTCCGCCTCGCTCCTAGTCCAGCGCTTACCTTCTGACCACAAAACACACAACGCTCCACCGCCTTCCTCAGGAGGATCCATCGGCTCCTGGTTTAAACTCTCACCTGGCCTTTCTGGTTTGCCTGTTTCATCAGGACTATATTTACCTGTGTCATCAGGACCATCCTGCTCTCAGGAACGGGAGAACCAAGGTCTCTTGCATATCTGGTCTCATCTGTTCTGACCTGGTCTACCTGGTCACACCTTGGCCCACCTGGTCTTGCCTGGTATCACCTTGTTTACCTGGCCCCGACATGGTCTACCTGGTCACTCCTGGTCAAACCTGGTCCATCTGGTTTACCTGCTCTCCCCTGGTCTCACCATCCTCGGTCTCATCCGGTCTCAAGTGGTCCATCTGGTCCACTTGTATAGCTCTGGTCTTCGGCATGAATTAACCAGCGGGATCGTTAGAAATCCAATATGTTCAACGTGTGAATACGGATCGTGAAAGAGCATATTTATCGTTGACCTTACCGTGACCATGAATGCATAATTCATGCCAGGTAAAATATGGCTTCATTAGGCAATTTGTATCATTGCCTTTGGTCCACAATGAGTCCACACTGGGAGAAGGACGGGAATATTAAAACAACGCACGACTGAGAGCTTTATCCCTTGATATGCATGATTAGGTGCGGTCCACTTTAGGAGCATGTGGGCACTAACCTTCCGAGCTACGACCGCTGCCTATTTACATACACAGCAGTGTTCTCCACAGCAGCAAAACATTTCATTTTCCAACCTCTACAGCCAGAAGGCTCGTGAGCATGTTTTAAATATTTCAGTGCTAAGTGTGTGAGGTCTGTGTAAAAATGGCTGTGAGTAAAAATGTGCTTGTTTATTATCGGGGCCCTGGTTTATGATAGAGATTAAATTATACTGGATTAGGAAGTGTTATTTTTTCGAGATATTTTTCAGGCAAACAGACACACACACACACACAAACACACACACACACAACCACACACACCCACACACACACACACACACACACACACACACACACACACACACACACACACACACACACACACACACACACACACACACACACACAGACACACACACACACACTCACACAAACAGACGCACATTTTAAGCAAACAAGCATTTGAGAAAGAATCTGCGAAATATCACACATTTGTTAATGCGTTAAAAGAGCCCTATCAGGCAGTGAGAGAGAGAGAGAGAGAGAGAGAGAGAGAGAGAGAGAGAGAGAGAGAGAGAGAGAGAGAAGGAGAGAGAAAAACACAGTAATGGAGAGAAAGCGTAAGAGACAAAGTATGGCAGAGAGAGAGAGTGTCATGGGGTCTGCCAGCATGGTGCCAACAGTATTATCACATACACACCCCATCAGTGACAGGAAAGCCATCAATAATAATCTAAGAAGTGTCTCGTCGCAGTCGGCTCTGCGTGTTCTGTGTGTCTGTGTGCGTGTGTGTGAGTATGTCCCTGTGTGTGTGTGTGTGTGTGTGTGTTTGTGTGTGTGTTTATGTCTTGTCTCCAGCTCTCCCTCGAAAGTGCTTGTTTGGCCCTCGGGTGGAACGCGGGTTGGGGGGGGGGGGGATGTTGCAGCAGGGGGGGTGAGGCAATTAGCCACAAGTGAAAATGGCTGAACATAGCCTTGTGGAGGGGTAGGGGGTGGAGGGTGGGTGACGTAAGACGGTGGAGGAGGAGGAGGAGGAGGAGGAGGAGGAGGTGGAGGAGAGGAAGACGATGTAGGGGGCTGGGGGCGAGAGGGAGGGGGTGGAGTCAACACGGATAAAGGCCGTTGAGGGATATGCAAAGCGCAGTAGTGGGGGGGGGGGGGGGGGTGGATGTAGAGCGAGCACGGGGCTTATGCAGGGCAGAACAGAAACGAGGAGGAGGAGGAGGAGGAGGAGGAGGAGGAGGTGGTGGAGGACGTGGGGGGGCTGGAGAATAAAAGGAGGAAGAGACGAGAGGAAAGGTTAATAGCTTTAGAGCTGGCAGAGGGTGACGCAACATTGGGAGACCCAACGAGAGAAGACATGAGAGAGAGGAGAGAGAGGGACTTAGAGAAAGAAAGAATGGAAGGTAGAGCGAGAGAATACGAGAGAAAATTAGAGGAAGGGGTAGAGAGAGAGAATTAGAGAGAAAAGCAGAGGACAGGGTGGAGTGAGAGTGATAGCAATAGAGAGGGACCAGTGTGACCGAAACATGATTAAAGGGTGAGGTAAGAAGATAGACAGAGGGAAGAGAGGGGTGAGAGAGGGAAGAGGAAGAAGAGGAGGGGGGAAGAAGAGGAACAGGAAGAGGAAGATTTAGAGGAATAAGATCAAGATGAAGAGGAAAAAGATAAAGATCAAGGAGAAGAAAAGGAGCAGGAAAAGGATGAATAGGAGGAGGAAGAAGAGGAAGATCAGACCCTGTGCGAAGATGGCCTGGGGGGCCGTGGCCTTTTGTTCCCGGAGCAGCACTGGATGAAAGGCAGGCCAGCCCGGGCAGGAGGGAGGGGGGTGGAGGCTGGGAGGTGGTGCTGCGGGTCGGTGCTGGTGGAGGGCGGTGGGTCAGTGAAGTGAGAGGGAGACGGAGCCATATCGCCGAAGGGCCACAGAGGGTGGGGGAGATATGAGTGGGCGCCAAGGCAACCAGGAACGATCAGGAAGAGGGCGGTTGGCTGGAGTTAGGAGAGCGTGCGTGCGTGTGTGTGTGTGTGTGCGTGTGTGTGTATTTGTGTGTGTGTAAGTGGGTGTGTGGGTGTGTAATGGCCGTTTCTGTTTTTTGTTAAGCTCACTTCGACCCGTGATTTGTACACGCCTACCTAGGCACAGGCGCAGGTGATTTTAGGTCACGCCCACCGCTCTAGCATAGTTGGAAAGTAATGTCGGGCGGCGTGGCATGGTTTGGGCAAGATAAAAAGATTTTACCACACACCTAATACAAGCATTTTGGATTATGGAAATAGAAAACATTTGTTAGAACTTCATGCAAAGAAGACCATTGGAATAAACAGAACTCTATTTTGGAAACTTGTGTTTGTGCGTAAACTTGAAGCCGAATCCACGTCACCCACGGCCTTTAGTTTGGAACATTGGAAAATGGAAAAAAGGCCGTTACATTAAGTAAAATCTTTCTTTCGTTTGGACATCGAACTTGGAAGATATCGAATTGAATTGGATTATCTGTTGGAACGTTTCTGTTGGATTACTGGAATTTGGAAGCCGAAACGAGAAGACGTGAGTAACAGCTGACTGACTAACAGCTGACTCTGAAGCAACCCGCAACGTCGGGGTGGACCCGCTTGAGCTGCAGTTTAAAGACTTAAAAGAAGACAAAGCAAAGACTCTTTAGTTTGAAAACATTCTTTGGATTTTTGCGGAAACAAACCTAGTTGGAACATTATGCAGCAGGAGCAGGAAGATTTGGGAAAGGAAAGGGAAGTTTTAAGTTTAATTAAGAAGCGAAGTGGAAAACTCGGCGCTCTCACACGAAAGCGGAATGAAATTCACACTTTGATCGATAATGGAGAGAATACCACCTTATTGAACGAGGACGAGAGAGAATCTGACCACATCGACTGGTATGAACCCAAATTGATAAGCTGCAGAGAATTTATTGATGACATAGAAACGTGGCTAAAACAAGACGCCTCGCAGGATGCCGCTAATAATGTAAGCGCCGTGGAAAATGTGTCTCACGCTGCATCTCGTAAAAGCTATGACGTAGAGCCCCACGATAGCGTCTCACAGACCGCAAAACCCGCACGCCCCAGTAGCAAAGCAGCTGCGAGCAAGTCCTCTAGTTCATCCTCTGCCAGTAGAAAAAGTAAAACCCTTTCAGAGATGGCAATTCAGGCCGAGCTGGAGCGCGTAACCCTGCTAAAGCAGGCTGACGCGTTACAAGAAAAACACGCGCTTGAACTTGAAGAAGCCCAATTAAACGCAGTAATGAAAGCCAAAAGAGAAACGCTGTCCGTTAAAACTAACTTGGCCATCGCAAAGGCGAAGTCACAGGTGTTTAAAGAACAAGAAGAAACACAAAAATCGAAAAGTCTAGCGTCCTCTGGAGCCTCTACACCCACACAATTCATATCGCCCCAAAGAGCTATGAAACAGACAAAAATGTCACCGGCTCCCGTTCCGTTGTCTACCGTTGGACCTACTACGTCAGTCGCCCCCCCCATATATGCAAAAAGCAAAGCAAAAACACGTCATCTACAGCAAAGTGCAGACAGTAATAATGACCAACCCGATTTAGCTGAAGCAATGCGCAGGCAAAATGAGATTACTGCAATGCTGATTAAGCAGCAGAGACAGTCACTTTTACCACCCATACAAGTACCAGTTTTTGATGGTGATCCCCTGCAATTCAGATCCTTTATCAAAGCATTTGAACAAGGCATTGAGAGCAAGACAGATGATATGCAGGTTAAGCTTTATTATTTAGAGCAATTCACATCTGGGCAGCCCAGAAAGCTGGTGCAGAGCTGCATGCATATGAGCCCACAAACTGCATTCGGAGAGGCTAAAAGGCAGTTGGAGTGGAACTTCGGAAGCAAAGTGAAAGTTACAGCTGCATTTCTGAACAAGGCATTGGATTGGCCAGCCCTGAAAGCAGATGACGGCGTAGGTGTAGCATTAAGATCATACACATTTTTCCTAAGAACCAGTTATAACACAACGGAGGACGCCGGATATTTGGACGAAATGGAAAACTCCTCACACATGAAGGTGTTCGTCTCCAAGCTGCCGTTCAGGATGCGTGAGTCCTGGAGGATGAAAGTGTGCAGCATCAGAGAGGAGCAAAAACGGAGAGTGAAATTCAGAGACCTACTGGACTTCCTGGAAAGGCAAGTGAGAGCTGCAATGGACCCCGTCTTCTGTGAAATTCAAAATACAAGAGCAAAAGCCACAACACCACCAACCCCCAAGTCAATTGGAAAAGCCAAAGGCAGCAGCTTCGCCACCTCTGTTGCTCAGGTGCCACACCAGAGTGACACGCCCAACGTTGGAAATGCAGGCAAAATTCAGTGCTTGTTTTGCAATGACGGCCACATACTTGACAAGTGCACAACATTCAAAAAGAAACCAAACAAAGACAAAATTACGTTTTTACAGAGCAAAGGCGTGTGCTTTGGATGCTTAGTACAAGGTCACTTAAGCAGGAACTGTCAAGAAAGGCTGACATGCCGCACCTGCAGTAAGAATCATCCAACAGTTCTGCACATCGAACCAAAACCTCAGAACACCCCAGCCGACCATGAAACACAAACGGTCTCCAACGCACTTGTGTCCTTGGACTCTGAAGGTGATACTGGGGTCGGTTCTAAAGAATGCTCGCTGTCTGTTCTACCTGTCAAAGTCAGACTAAACAAAAGCACAAAAGTAATCGAAACATACGCTTTCTTGGACCCAGGCAGCTCAGCCACATTCTGTACCGAGTCATTAATGACTCAGCTGAACGCACCTGGACAAAAAATGGACATACTGCTGAAGACGATGGGGCAGGAGAAGTATGTGAGTAGTCATAAGATCTCTGGCTTGGAAGTAGCTGCCTTAAATGACAACAAATTCTTGAGACTGCCAGATGTGTACACTCAAAAGTCAATCCCTGTCACGAAAGACAACATACCCAAAGAAGAAGACCTTAAAAAATGGCCTTACTTACAAGAAGTGGAACTGACGCCCATCAATGCAAGTATTGGACTGCTGATTGGTGCAAACGCACCTAAAGCACTGGAACCATGGAAAATAGTCAACAGTGAAGGTAATGGACCCTACGCTGTCCAGACTCGTCTTGGATGGGTCATCAACGGCCCACTTGGACAAGAAGATAGCGACGACAGCGATACAGCTTCCGTACAGGTGAATCGCATCTCATTAGGAAAATTGGAAGAAATGTTGATTAAGCAGTATAATCAAGATTTTGTCGAACAGCACTGTGACGAACACGCTGAATTGTCTGTGGAGGACAAACAGTTTATGGAAATAATGTCAAGCTCAGCAACACTTACCAATGGTCATTACTACCTGAAGCTGCCATTCCGCGACTCCAATGTAGTGATGCCCAACAACAAACAAGTCGCCCAGCAGAGGGCGCAACAGCTGCTGAAAAGGTTCAAAAGGGACCAGTCATTTTTTGAGGAATACAAAGGATTCATGCAAGATGTTAGCACAGAGGGATACGCCGAGATCATACCTCAAGATCAGCTGAGCCATGAGGAAGGTAAAGTCTGGTTCTTGCCGCATCACGGAGTCTACCACCCCCGCAAGAAAACATTACGCGTGGTGTTCGACTGTGCCTCATGTTTTGCTGGAACATCCCTGAACAAACAGCTCCTCCAAGGCCCCGACCTGACAAACACCTTGTTAGGTGTGCTCACCCGCTTTCGTCAGGGTCCAATGGCACTAATGACTGACATCAAAGGAATGTTCCATCAAGTCAGAGTGGCTGAGGAACACGCAAATTACTTGCGCTTTCTGTGGTGGCCTAACGGCGACCTAACCAAAGACCTTGCTGAGCACAGAATGTTAGTCCACATCTTCGGAGCAGTGTCCTCCCCCAGCTGTGCTACATACGCCCTGCTAAAAACTGCTGAGGATAATGCACATCTGTATCCAGAGGAGGCCATTAGCACCATCAGAAAGAATTTCTATGTCGATGATGCCCTCAAGTCAGTTCATTCAGTCGAACAAGCCACCTCTCTCTACCAGCAACTCACCGAGGTATGTGCTAAAGGAGGGTTCAAGCTCAATAAGTGGATATGCAGTGACCGCTCTGTTCTCTCTGAGATCCCCGAAGCAGATCGAGCCAGTGGAGTGAAAACACTTGACCTAAGCAGAGACCAGCTGCCTATGGAAAGAGCCCTAGGCGTCCAGTGGGATGTTGAACAAGACTCCTTCACCTTCAGCATTCTGAACAAGCACAAGCCACTGACAAGACGTGGAATACTGTCAAGTGTGAGCTCCATTTACGACCCACTAGGGTTCTTAAGCCCGGTGATACTCCCCGCAAAGCAGATTCTGCAGCAGCTGTGCAAGTTGAAGCTGGCGTGGGATGAGGCAATACCACCAGAGATGGCACAAACATGGCAAAGGTGGGTGGATGATTTGATTCTGTTACACTCATTCAGTGTCAGAAGATGCTTCACACCTAGTGAATTTGGAAATGTAGAAATGGCACAGCTGCATCACTTTTGTGATGCCAGCGAAGTTGGATTCGGTGCCGTATCATACTTACGGCTAACTAACAGCGAGAAGGAAGTGTGTGTTGCTTTTGTTATAGGCAAAGCAAGGGTGGCTCCACTCAAGCACGTCACCATACCTCGCCTGGAACTGGCTGCAGCAGTCGTTGCTGTGCGCCTGGACAAGATGCTGTCAAAACAGTTGGAGCTCAACCTCAGTGAGTCAGTCTTTTGGTCCGACAGCATGACCGTCCTAAAATACATCGCAAACACCACCACTCGCTTTAAGACCTATGTAGCCAATAGAGTTTCCATCATAAGTTCACTGTCTAATGTCGGTCAGTGGAGACATGTTGGCTCTAAGATGAATCCTGCAGACGCAGCTTCGCGAGGCATGAAAGTTGGAGCCTTCCTGAAGTCCTCAACCTGGATCACTGGTCCTGACTTTCTCGGAAAAACCGAGCGTGAGTGGCCAGCAAGCGTGGACAAAGCATCGCTGCATCCGGACGCTGACCCAGAAGTGAGAGAGGAGGTCCTTTCCTTCGCCGCACAGGCGGAAGAAGTATGTCCCACCACTAAACTGTTGCTGCACTTCTCTAGCTGGACAAGGCTCAAGAGAGCCGTGGCATGGATTATGAAACTGAAAGAAAAGCTAAGGCTAAAGATAAAAGAAAATGCACAATGTGGAGATCAAACTCCTGTCAAACAGGTAAAGAAAACAAACTACTTACCACTCACAGTCGATGACCTGCTCTTAGCAGAGGAGGCAATAGTGCGCTTTGTGCAAAAGAAACATTACTCCAGCGAATTGGCTGCACTGAAATCAGGTGGTGTAAAGAAATCCAGTCAACTGTACAAACTTGACCCCATTGCCATTGATGATGTATTGAGAGTTGGTGGTAGGCTGAGCAGGTCCGCTCTACCTGTGGAAACAAAACACCCTGCAATACTACCAAAAGAAAGTCACGTCTCAAAGCTCATTCTTCAACATGTACACAATAAAGTTGGTCACAGGGGAAGAAATCATATGCTCTCAACCCTACGACGACAGTACTGGATTCCTCATGCAAATGCAGCAGCCAGAAAGATCATCAGTGAGTGTGTGATATGCCTAAAGCAGCGCCAAAGACCAGGTGAGCAGAAAATGTCTGACCTGCCTGTTGACAGAGTCACAGCTGATGCCCCACCATTCACACATGTGGGCCTAGATTATTTTGGGCCAATAGAAGTTAAGAAAGGCAGAAGCCTAGTTAAAAGATATGGAGCACTTTTTACTTGCCTAACCTGTCGCGCAGTACACCTGGAGGTGGCGCATTCCCTCAATACAGATTCCTGCATAAACGCCATCAGGAGGTTTATCTGCCGCAGAGGCCAAGTCAAAGAAATCCGGACGGATAATGGAACCAACTTCGTCAGCACAAACCGTGAGTTGAAACAAGCCATTGCAGAGTTGAATCACAGCAAAATTCAGAAAAGCTTGATGCAGGATGGAATTAAATGGACATTTAACCCCCCATATGGAGCCCACCATGGTGGCGTATGGGAACGCTTGGTGCAGGACGTAAAAAGATTGCTGCGTTCTGTAACTAACCAACAAGCCCTAGACGATGAAGCCCTGCAGACAGTCTTCTGTGAAGCGGAGGCCATACTGAACGACCGTCCAATCACCACCTCCTCTGGCGATCCCAATGACATCGAGGCCTTGACTCCAAACCACCTTCTTCAGCTGAAAGGTAAACCCATCTTGCCACCAGGTTTATTCAAGAAGGATGACCTGTACGCTCGGAGACGCTGGAGGCAAGTGCAATACATCGCCGACCTCTTCTGGAAGAGGTGGACGACCGAGTACCTCCCTCAACTGCAAGAGCGGCAGAAGTGGAACAAAGTTCACAGAAACTTCACAGTTGGTGACATCGTGCTCGTGGTGGAAGAGTCCGCACCCAGAGGTGCGTGGCCCATTGGGCGCATCACCGACACCATGGCAGACTCCAAAGGGTGCGTTCGACGGGTCCGTGTCAAGACACAGACCAACGAGTTGGAAAAGCCCATCACCAAGATCTGCCTCCTGGTGGGGGTAGTTTAAGGGGCAACAGTGAATGTTCGCCTCCAACGGAGTCATGTTCTTGAACCTCTGACTCTACACATCTACAGATGCTCATTTACTGATTTAGTCCGTGATGCAATAGGCGTCACAACCTTTATGCTGAAAACATGCACACAGTCCATAAGCACACAGAACACATGCACACAGACCATTGCATACACTTGAAGCCTTTTTTTTTTCCCTTTCAAGAAGAAGAATTTTTGTTGTTTACGGACCGAAAACCATTCGTAAATGCACTTGAGTATGAACTTTAATAACAATGCAAAAAAAAAAACCACAAAAAAGAAAAAAAAAAAGGAAAGCAAATAGCATTGAATTGTATGTAAGCTTACATTTTTCACCGTACTTGTAATGGCCATTCACTTGTATATATTGTATATAGATTTATAATTACTTGTTGTTCAAGAATTAGGGGCCGGAATGTAATGGCCGTTTCTGTTTTTTGTTAAGCTCACTTCGACCCGTGATTTGTACACGCCTACCTAGGCACAGGCGCAGGTGATTTTAGGTCACGCCCACCGCTCTAGCATAGTTGGAAAGTAATGTCGGGCGGCGTGGCATGGTTTGGGCAAGATAAAAAGATTTTACCACACACCTAATACAAGCATTTTGGATTATGGAAATAGAAAACATTTGTTAGAACTTCATGCAAAGAAGACCATTGGAATAAACAGAACTCTATTTTGGAAACTTGTGTTTGTGCGTAAACTTGAAGCCGAATCCACGTCACCCACGGCCTTTAGTTTGGAACATTGGAAAATGGAAAAAAGGCCGTTACAGGGTGTATATGGTGTCTGTGTGGTGTTTGTGTGTGTGTGTGTGTGTGTGTGTGTGTGTGTGTGTGTGTGTGTGTGTGTGTGTGTGTGTGTGGTGTATCTCTCTGATGTGTGTTTTTGTGGTGTGTGTGTGTGTGTGTGTGTGTGTGTGGGTGTGTGTGTGTGTGGTGGGTGGGATGAGGGTTAAACAGTGTCTAATTGCTAGAACCCCTCTTTAGAACCTCCTCTCAGCAGGTGTGCCTCAGCCCAGTGGGTGACGGGTCCCCCATGCAGAGAGAGAGAGAGAGAGAGAGAGAGAGAGAGAGAGAGAGAGAGAGAGAGAGAGAGAGAGAGAGAGAGAGAGAGAGAGAGAGAGAGAGAGAGAGAGAGAGAGAGAGAGAGAGAGAGAGAGAGAGAGAGAGAGAGAGAGAGAGAGAGAGAGAGAGAGAGAGAGAGAGAATCATGGAATCATGGAAATGGAGAGACAGGAGAGGGGGAGAAACAGGAAGCAGATGAGAGCGGTTGCTCAAAGGCAAAGAAACACATACACACACACAACCCCCCCATCCCCCCCCCCCCACCTCCTCCTCCTCCTGTCTCTATAGCCGCTTCTCCATCTCGAAATATTGGTTAACAAATGGAGCAGGTGTGCGTTTGCATGTGAAGCACAGCCCTCCTAGGGAGGGGGGGGGCTCCCATTGCTTCTTCCTCCAGAGAAGCCGGGGCTTGTCTCTGCAGAAACCTATCATGGCGTGTCTGGGAAGCTGCGTTGAAACTAGGGACATGGAGCCGGGGGGGGGGGGGGGGAAGCACGCTGGCATGACACATCCCACCCATGACCGAGTGAACATGCGTTGGGGTGGGTCGCCTTCAGCATAGCCTCCGGGCCTCAAGGTGACATGAAACAAAATGATGAAACGCTTACATGTTCTCGTTAACGGGCCCCTGCTTTATGTTGATTAGCCATTACATACCATTTTTTATTCAACCCGTTAGTGACATCACAAGTGGGAGTGTCCAGGCTAGATAGATGGATTAACGTACCAGCCTACCCAATGGACTGTACCAACGGGCAGGCTGATCCATCCGTCACACATCCGCCGATAGACACTACCTCTTGTGATGTCACAAATCTACATCCCACCTGGTGGTGAAATAATGGAATCCTCGTCCTCCAGAACTGATTGAGTGGCCGCTCTTCCTCCTCTGCGGTTAACCTTGTATTTCCGCGTCTAGCTGGTGATCATTTTTCGTGCTAGCTGCAAGTGTGTGTGTGTGTGTGTGTGTGTGTGTGTGTGTGTGTGTGTGTGGGGGGATTATGTGGAGTGAAATGGTGGCTGGAACTCATGACTATGTATGGTCCTGCTTGAGCTCTTCAGGGTTGACCTTGAGCTAATATTTGTATGCTGGGAAGAGGGTGTGTGTGTGGGAGAGGGGGGGGGCCCTAACAGGGAGCAAGGGGCCCCAAACCAGTTAGCGCCCGAGCATGGCTCACTCTGGCCCCTGGAGGTAGAGAGGGAGCAAGGGAGCACGGCAGAGGAGACAGGAGGTCAAGGAGGTGGAGAGGGGAGGGAAACTAATGGAGTATGGATGCATGGATGAGAGAGAGAGAGAGAGAGAGAGAGAGAGAGAGAGAGAGAGAGAGAGAGAGAGAGAGAGAGAGAGAGAGAGAGAGAGAGAGAGAGAGAGAGAGAGAGAGACAGAGAGAGAGAGAGAGAGAGAGAGAGAGAGAGAGAGAGAGAGACAGAGAGACAGAGAGACAGAGAGAGAGAGAGAGAGAGAGAGAGAGAGAGAGAGAGAGAGAGAGAGACAGAGACAGAGAGAGAGAGAGAGAGAGAGAGAGAGAGAGAGAGAGAGACAGAGAGAGAGAGAGAGAGAGACAGAGAGAGAGAGAGAGATTAGGTCAATGTGGAGGAGAGGTGAGGAAGAATGGATGGATGAGAGGGAGAGGAGAGAGAGAGAGGACGAGAAACGAGGAGGAGAAGAGTGAGAGAAAAACAGGAATGGAGGAAAGGGAAGGTTGAGGAGGAGAGAGCCGGTCAGGGGAATAGGAGGAGAAAATAGCCGCGACGAGGAGAGAACGACGTATAGAGGAGGAGGAGAAGGAGGGATGATGTGGCCATGTGGAGCAGAGAGAGAGGGAGCAAGCGAGAGGAGGAAGGAGCGTGAGGGCGAGATAGGGATGGAGAGAAGCAGAGATTAGGGCTCCCTCGGGGGAGAGTCAGCTGGGGTGGAGCCGGAGGTCGCTGAAGGATGGACTGAGTGGGTGAGGAGGTGAGAACGAGAGGGAGGTCAGCGGAGAGGGAGGGACGGAGGAGACCACAGAGCAGAGTAGCGGAGGCAGTGTGGAGAAAGGAAGCAAGCAGTGTGGATAATTGCGCGCTCTTTCTGACCCCCCCACACACACACAATCACACACACAGTGTTGTGCTGCATAATGAAAATATGCTTTATGTCTCTGTTTCTTAAAAACACAAACATGAGTGTGTCAACAGACACATACACGTGCACACATATCTATGCACGCACACACACACACACACACACACACACACACACACACACACACACACACACACACACACACACACACACACACACACACACACACAGAGACACACACACACACACACACACACACACACACACACACACACACACACACACAGAGACACACAACCCGTAACCCTCCCTCCCACACACCAACGTTGCGATCTCTGGTACGGCATTGAACTGGTTGGCGTTGTTTTGACTTATAGCTATTTAAATGTGTGCATCAATCCTCATGTGTGCTGGCTCAGCTCCCCTGCTGTCTGGAGGCCCCCCATCCAACCAATCCCGTTCTCATTGTTCATGCTTCCTCTGTGTCCTTTGGGCCCTCGCGAGATGAACCCGTGCCTCGGTTATGCTGAAGATACATGGATCCATCTCTCTGCCCAACCCAATGACCTGCACCAACTGTCCCCCCTCCATGGCTGCTCAGCCGCCAGTTTGGATTGGCTGCTCATCTCCTCCTCATAAACCCTGAAAAACTGAAATCAATTTAATTTGAGCGGATAACTTTGCCAATGAAATAATCAGTTCATGGGTCCATCTCCCTGGCATATCCGTACTACGATAAGAACGAACCGAGGCTTCATTCTGACCGAATTATAACTTTTGACCCTCATGTCACGATGCACGTCCCAGGCCAGTTTCCCTCAGGTAGGAAATACAGCTGAAATCCCATTTTTCCCTTTCTCCTACTCATTCCGACGCTACTAATTCACACTTTCATCTCCCCGCGGTCTAGATTATTGTAATTCCCCCCGCGTGCCTCGGAGGAGCTGCTCTCAATCACTTACATTGGCTCAGAGCGCAGCCCCCAGGCTTTGAACCGGGGGCTCCCCGTCAGCCACGCGTTACCTTACATTACCCCCCCCCCCCCCCCCCCCCCCCCCCGCTGGCTTCCTGCAGAATTCAGATGAGACCACACGATCCCATTCATTACCCACAAGGCCTGGCGTGACCTTCATTTCCGATCCCCTCGTTTCTCGGCCCACTCCTCGCCCGCTCAAGTCCTCAGATCCCCGCCTTTTACCCAAGCCTCGCTCCGACCGCCGACAGCGACGGTGAACGCGCCTCCACTGTCTCAGCCGTGCCCCTCTGCCACCATCTTTGTTTTGAGCGTTTATAAAACCCCATCTTCATAGCAAGCCTTTCTAAAGAGCTCCTTCCGTGGGTTATCTTTCAGTTGTTTTGTTATGGTTTGTTTTGTCTCTCACCGGGCTGCGTATCTAACACGAAGTTTGGCCACAAATAGAATCCATTAATAGCTGATATAAATTAATATAATAACCAGGACCAGGGTTAGATTATCTGGTGAGTACAAATATTTATTTCCTCGAGCACACAGAGTCCCTACTAAACACACACGCAAACACACACACACACGCACACACACACACGCAAACACACACACACACACACACACAAACACACACAAACGCACGCGCACATACACACAAACACACACACACACACACACAAGCACACATGCACAAACCTGCACACACATACACTCATGCATGCACACACCAACACACACACACACACACACACACACACACACACACACACACACACACACACACACACACACACACACACACACACACACACACACACACACACACACACACACAAACACACAATGGTTTTCTTGACAGAACGTGTGCATATACACTCGGTTCCCTCCTGTCTAAGGAAGTGATTGTACCCAGTGGGTGGCGTGCGGTGACATATAGGCTAGCGATCTGCCCTTTAAACACACCGCCCTGGGTTCAAGCCCCATGCTCCCTGTTCCCTCGGTCTGCAGTCTCCAGCGGCTAATAATAAAAAAAATAATACCAATACAAAGGGAAAAACCATAATAAAAATACAATAAATGCTTAAAAATGCACTACAAATATGAAGAAGGAGCAGTGCTGCACGGGGCAATAAAACAGGAACACTGGCCATGGAAGACTGCCGCCACCACCACCACCACCGCCTTCACCAAGACAACTACCACCACCACTACCAGCAGCACCACCCCAAAACCCCACCACTATCCCCAGCACCACCGTCCGGCCCACCCAGCACCACCAGCATTATACACCACAAGCACCAGCACCTCCACCACCTCCACCACCTCCACCAACACGCATCACGCGCGGTGGCGTCTGATGCGTCAGCTGATTATGCTAATCAAAGGCAGGATTTGCATGCGTGGAGGGCTAAAAGCACAGTTTAGTCATGAATAATGCATGCAGGCGCGTGCAGGCCCAGGAAGGGGAGGCTAACCATTGGGACTGCGGCATGTATGGAGCAGCACCCAGGGCCCATAAAGTAAAACATAAAGCCCAATACCCATGAATATTTGATTGGATTGTGTTTGGGAGTGTTCTTAGGGGCGGATTGAGTAAATGTGTGTGTCTGTGTGTGTGTATGTGTGTGGGGATTTGTGTTCTGACTTTTGATGTGCATGCTTGTGCCTCTCATGCTGTGCTTGTGTGTATTGGATTGACATGCCTACGGTCATGTTTCTGGGTTTATAAAATTCTGTGTGTGTTAGTGTGTGGATATGCCAGCGTGTGTCTGGGTAGATTTGTGTTGAGTGTGTGTGTCACCACATGTAGGTGTACCTACATGCATGTGTGTGTGTATCTGTGTTTCTGTGTGTGTGTGTGTGTGTGTGTGTGTGTGTGTGTGTGTGTGTGTGTGTGTGTGTGTGTGTGTGTGTGTGTATGTGTGTGAGTCTACATGTATGTGTGCTTGTGAGTGTGAGTGTGTGTGTATGTGTGTGTCTGTGTGCACGTGTGTCTATGCGCTCGTGCTCCGCTCTGTGCGGAGGTGGGCTTCAGAGGGGGATCCATGCTGGGTAGCCCCTGGGGACCGTGGAAACTAGATCAAGAGGAGAACAGAACAACATGTCCACTGCCCCCTCAACCAAGTTAAACAGCCCCCCCCCCTCCCCCCTCCACTCTGACACTCTGGCTTCAGATCCAGATCAATGCTAAATAATTACATGTTGATCCCGGCCCGTCCCTCCGTGTTGGAGATAAACAGAATGGAGTAGACCAGAGAGATGTGAACCAGGAACGATTTTCTCTCTTCCTCGACCTCCTCCCCCCTGCTCCTCCCCCTCCCCCGCTTTACCCTCCTGGCGTTTACCGGGAGATTGAGTTTGATTGAAAGTTCAGACAGGAATTAGGCCTCGTCCCAGCACAATGGTGCTCTTGGCCCGGTTAAACCCACTTCACAGAGGGCCGGATGTTATTCGCTCAGACACGGTGCGTGGCTGTGTGGCAACGGCGTGGTGCTGCTTGGTGTCTGTGTGTCTGCGTGCGAGAAGGGGAGAGCAAGGAGAATGAAGGAAAGGAGGCGGAGAGACCGAGAGAGACTGGCAGAGTGAGAGAGAGATAAAGGAGCGCGGAAAATAAAAGAATGAAAAAGGAGAGAGAGAGATGGAGATGTGTGAGTGAAGTATTGTATCCGTTCTACATTGATTTATGTTTTTGCATGAGAGAGAGAGAGTGTGTAGGAAGAATACTCGCGGCCCTCGTGTTGAATCCCAGCTTATACCGGACTCAAAGGTCAAACTGCAAACGGGAACATTTGGAAGTCAATTTCGCCGTACTTTTGCTGATTCAAAACTTAGCTGAACCCATCGACACTGCGTCCTTGTACGAAAGGGGAGGGAAAAGACGGGCTTTGTAAAAGCGCTTGACACGATTGACTGTTCAAACGCCAGCCCCTCCGTGTATGAGAGCGCTGTTGGTGTGTGCGCTGTGTCTCTGGGTGGATATTGCACACATCCACACACATCGACGTGTCTGTCTGCCTGAGTGTGTGTGCTCCGGTGTGCGCGCGTGTCTGTGTGCAGGTTCTATATGAAAATCTTTACCTTGTGCGACGAGGTTCGCAGGCTGCCTTGATATTTAATATTTTGAGATGATATTCTGCGGCCTTTGGCCCACCACTCGTTATCCAACATAAAAATATACTCTCAGCTCCAGCGTCTCATTACTGGACCGCTGCTCTGCTCCCCGGAGCTGTTCAGACCTTATTCCTTAACTTATAAATGTACAATACTCTCCTGTAATGGAGCCACGCGGAGAGATGGAGAGCCCTGACACACACACATGAAAACACACGAAAAGACAGTTAGAGTGAGGCACTCACAGACACACCGCATGAGGGAAACACACACCCACTCAAAAACACACACACATACAGACACAGAAACAAACGAAAAGATTGGACACACGAGACACTCACAGACACACAAATAGAGAGTTGAACACACACACACACACACATGCGCACACCGATGCGGCATGCTCTATTACCTGCCTGGCTCACTCTGAAGGCTTTCCTTCCAATCACGTGCACTCTCACGTGCACGCGGCGTAAGACACACTCACCAAGTCTCACATTGGCCCCTGTTCAAGTATATGTACTCTGAGTGTGCCATGTGCTGTGTACCCCACACACACACACACACACGCACGCACGCACGCACGCACGCACGCACGCACGCACGCACGCACGCACGCACGCACGCACGCACGCACGCACGCACGCACGCACGCACGCACGCACGCACGCACGCACGCACGCACGCACGCACTCGCGCGCGCACACACACACACACATACACACACACACACACACACACACACACACACACACACACACACACACACAGAGGCACACCCACACGCAGAGGCACACCCACGTATGCACCCACACACACAGCTACACACAGGAACACACACACACACTCATACAAGCACACACATATGCAAACACACATACACACACACTTGCATACACACACATACACACACACACAGGCACACCCACACACATAATGACACACAAGCACACACACACAAGCAGCTCAGAGAGGCAGGTGAGCCCCGCCACAGAGCAAAGGGGAGGGCGTTCGTTTCATGCGGGCCCGGTCCCAAATTAATTCTGCTGCCTGATCCCCTGATCATTCCACTCCTTCAGAAGCTGCTGGAAAATGTTCTGCCTGCCTCCTCTAAATCGATTGACTGACCCGGGGCCCTGGCCTGCAGCTCTGCCATCTGATTGGCTGGCGGCTCAGTGGGGTATAGCGGTAGTGCTCTCAGGTGTCCCCCCGGGGTGGGAGGGGGGGAAGTGGGGGAGGGGGTCCTGGGGGGGACTTTGATCCTTTTAAAGGCTGCTCTCTCTCTCTCTCTCTCTCTCTCTCTCTCTCTCTCTCTCTCTCTCTCTCTCTCTCTCTCTCTCTCTCTCTCTCTCTCTCTCCCCCCCCCTCTCTCTCTGTCTCTCTCTCTCTCTCTCTCTCTCTCTCTCTCTCTCTCTCTCTCTCTCTCTCTCTCTCTCTCTCTCTCTCTCTCTCTCTCTCTCTCTCTCTCTCTCTCTCTCTCTCTATCTCTCTAGGGATGTGTAGGGGGTTCTGGCTCATGGGGCTGGTTGTACAGGAAGTTGGTGGTTGGCTTTTGAGCAGGCCTTGGTCTAGGAGGGTGTGTGTTTCCCTGAGGTGCTCTGAGAAGGTCTGGGTTGGGTTGAGATGGCGTGGGTCAGATGCAGAGACAGTAGTTGCGCTGGGGGTTAGGCGAGGGGAAGACACAGCTAACCCTGGAGGGATTACACATATCCTCTGAGCGCGCCCAAGGTATAAGGAGAGCATGAGAGGGCTCCATGTTTCCTTGACATTTAAAGGTAGACTCTAGACTTTAACAAGCTTCCCCCTGTCTGTGGGAATATTTGATGTAAATCAGGGTTTTCTTAAAGGGGAACGATCAAGCACACTTTTTCTAATATAAGCGACTGCTGCTTCGTAAGAGGTCTGAAACGTCACCGCTGTTACGGGGGGGGGGGGAAAATGCTGAACATTTGTGCCAATGACATTTGCCTTCTACATGGGTGTGGTTTGGAAGACTGAGGGTTTGGGTTAAAGATAGAGTTAGTGTAAGGATTAGGAGCAGTGCTGGGGGGAGGATTCTGCGCTCCCCACAACACAGCCACTAATAAGCCTCTCCAGTCTCTTCTCTGGCATGTTCTAAACGCTTGCTGCCACTGTATTTAAGCTTTACAGAAAAACAAAATGGCAAATATAGACTATTATTACACAGAAAATATGACACAGGAGAACACATGCACACACACACACACACACACACACACACACACACACACACACACACACACACACACGCACACACACACACACACACACACACACACACACACGCACGCGCACACACACACACACACACATACGCACACAAACACAAAGACACACAAAGACACTCACACACACACACACACACAAACAGACCTACATAGAAGTAAAAACACTCACAAACACAGACGCACACGCACACATTCTCATACGCCTCCAGTGCACAACACCCACACAGACAAACACACACATTAATTAGGCTAATGCACCCTGGCGAAAGTTGTGTTTCTGTGATTTATTTGGGAGGAGAAATGTGAAATTGAGTGTACAGGAGGGCATAAGTTATTTGAGTGATTTAGTGGTTGGCAACCACTGCCGCCACGCCCCCAGCCCCCTCCCCCCTCCAGATTTATTGCTATTGCTACAATGGGAAATTGAGTATAAGAATATAAGCATATTACGTTATGATAATATAAGTAATTGAAAAGATTTAGAGTTGGCGTGTGTCGGAGGGAAGGGTGGAGGGGTAAAGAAAATGTCTGTCCATCAGCATATCAGACGGTAATCACCATCTCTCATCTCTCATCTCACGCACGTGTGTGAGAGTGTGTCTGTGTGCGAGTGTGTGTGTGTGTGTGAGTGGTGACACATCGGTAAATCCGGCCAGTGTGTGGTGGTTTAATATCGTTGCGATGTCGATGTGCCCCGCGTTGTATCTGAGGGCTTATGAAATGGTATGAGCTATGAGATGTCATATTATTCATATAAAACGGCTGTGAGATACAGCGATAGCATCGCTACAACGCTATCCAAATCTGTTTATGCCCCTCAACACGGCATTTGTGTCGCCCCCGGCGATGACAGCTAAGGCTGGAAGCCGACACACACACACGCACATACACACACACACACGCGCGCTCACACGCTCAAAGCTCCGGGGTGAAGTTCAGTGTCATCGTCCCGCTATCAGTGGTTATGATAATGTTGCCGCGGAGGGGGTGAGGCCGGAAGGTCAGAGGTCATGTTTAAGTAGTTGTGATGTCTTGAGGGCCTCGGGCCCCCCATGCTCAACAGCGCCTTCAGCCCTCCTTCTCCTCACCACTCATGCCAGTAATGACGGCCCGGGCTTCATTAAGGGGCTCGTTAAAGCCGCTCGTTAAGGCTCCTCGTTAAGCCGCCGGCCCGTTAAAGGCTTGGATGCTTAATGGTTCTTCGTTAAGATCTTGGGGATGGAGGAATTGAACCCAGAAGCCGTGCCCTGTGCCGAGAACCCCTGGCCATCGACTCAAACCAAACTCCTGGTTCGAGCTACATTCTCCCCCCTGTCAACATTAAGGCAATGCCTTCTATTCTGACCCACTTCTGCTAAAACATTTTGCACAAGGCGATCCAATCAGCCGTCAAACGGTGGCAAAGCCCACTAATGCTCTGACCACATCAGCAACTCCGGGATTCGATCCCGACCTGCGATCCCATGCTACACCTCGATCCATCTACCCCCTTTCCTGTCCCTCCTATCGCCTGTCAATAAAGGCCCAAAAAGCTCATATGAATGGGTATTAAATAGAAATCGTACATGGAGCTGAAAACTGCCAGCTCCAGGAGGGCCATTTCAGAGCATTTTTACATTTGAATCGTAGAATTTAAGAAGAAGCACATGTTGTGAATTTAAGTCACATTTGGACAAGGGATCAGTCCATAGCACTACAGCATAACCCACTACACCTCTTTCCATTTAAAATAAGTGGTTTTGGGATTTGCTTCTCCTTTAAGGTTTCACATAACCCAAAGCCAAGTCTTGGGTGGATAAATCCCCCCCTCCCGACAACCAACACCTGTGTGAAACCTCCTTACATACCCACCTGGCCGCAACAAAGTCTGCCTCCACACGACTCTCATCTGGAGAACCTGTAAGCCTTTCCCTCACACTCACGGCGGCACTCCTGAAGAGACTCAAAGAAATTGCTCGGGTACGCAGCGGCGCCACAGATTGACCCAGTTCAGCTCTGCTCCGTGGTGGGGGGGGGGGGGGGGGATATATGCAGCGTGTCGTCGCGTTTCACACCCAGGATATCAGGGCGCCGGTCTCCCCCACACCCAAGCCCCCGCCCGGCCCCTCGTCAGCACAAATCGAGTGTAGCCCGGGAAGTGCAACACTTTGCATAAGTTATGGCGGCGGGATCAGGGCTGAGGCGAAGAGGGGGGGGTTCCGTGATGCGGCGAGCGTCTCTCGATTCCGACGGCATGCTTCATTTAAGGCCTCAGTGTTTCAATCGCCTGCCCCCCTCCTGTACGCCCCGCTCGTATGTAGGCGATTACCGCATCAGCCCTGGGGGGTCCGTCTCGCGAACACGCGTTGGTCGTTTACCCCCCGGGGGAACGAGACACACCGAGCTAGTTCCCCTCCCTCACTCTCTCTCGTTCTCTCTCGCGGGAAAATAATAAAATGGCAATCCCGGGGAAAGTAATGAAAATCTTTTTATTCAAAGCATCCATTCTCATTTCATCTGGCAAATATGCTTAGCTGTTGGTTGCCACGCAACAATGCATTTCCCCCGCCATCCCTCTCTCCCCGGCCCCGCTCTGACTTCTCCGCCTGTTTCAAAGTTGCCATGTCACAGTTTTTTAAGTAGGCCGCCGATTGGAGGCGCTTTTATTTTGGAGGTGCTAAAGAGTCGCTCCTCGGCATGCGCCGCACGTCGGTGCTGGGGGTAATGAGATCTGAGATGTGGAGGAGTATGGCGGGGAGAGGGGGAGCAGTGGTGGTCCGGGGCTGCAGTGAGACTGGGTGTGTGGGGGGGGGGGGGGCTTCCCTGAAATTACCTCTCCCTGCATGAGTGGACACTAGCTGCTTCACTAGCTGCTCTCTCTCTCTCTCTCTCTCTCTCTCTCTCTGTCTCTCTCTCTCTCTCTCTCTCTCTCTCTCTCTCTCTCTCTCTCTCTCTCTCTCTCTCTCTCTCTCTCTCTCTCTACTGCCTAGCTCGCACAAGTCCCTGCTTGGGTGGTTCCGCTGAGCTTGGCACTATTGGAGGGAGTGGTGGGGGGATATAGAGGGGGTGGGGGGGTGCCGGATCGATACTCTGTCCCAGTGCCAGGGCCCCCCACGGCCCCCCACCCGGTGGCACCCCTGCCTGGCTCACACTCACCCATTAGTCAGGGAGTAATTGATGAGCTCGCTGTTCATTATTGCTCAGATTTGTTTGTGTTCATTAAATGGTTTTTTTGGGAGGTGGGGGGGGGGGGGGGGGGGGGGCAGTACGTGCAGCGATGCTTAATACCTCGATCGCCCCTTGCCACAGCTGGTAGTGCGAGAGACAGGAGGCTTCATAGAGAGAGAGAGACAGAGTGAGCTTGAGGGAGAAAGAGAGAGAAAGAGAGAGAGAGGGAGAGAGAGAGGGGGGGAGAGTGTGAGATCGAGAGGGAGAGAGAGAGAGAGAGAGAGAGAGAGAGAGGGGGGGAGAGTGTGAGATAGAGAGGGAGAGAGAGAGAGAGAGAGGGGGAGAGTGTGAGAGAGAGAGCGAGAGAGAGAGAGAGAGAGAGAGGGGGAGAGTGTGAGGGAGGGAGAGAGAGAGAGAGAGAGAGAGAGAGAGAGAGAGAGAGAGAGAGAGAGAGAGAGAGAGAGAGAGAGAGAGAGGGGGAGAGTGTGTGAGAGAGAGAGAGAGAGAGAGAGAGAGAGAGAGAGAGAGAGAGAGAGAGAGAGAGAGAGAGAGAGAGAGGGGGAGAGTGTGAGAGAGAGAGAGAGAGGGGGAGAGGGGAGAGTGTGAGAGAGAGAGAGAGAGAGCGAGAGAGAGAGAGCGAGAGAGAGCTTTAGAATGATTTCTGAGGACTATTTGTTCTGCTGGAGACGCTAGCCTTTAAGGAGAGAGATTTGCAGCAGAAGGGATGGACGTAAAAAGATAAGACAGAGCCAGGGAGAGATTTCTTTTTTTCTTTTTTGAACCTGTCCAAATTCATTATGTCTTCAAGGCATTCTTTGGTCATCGCTTTGCTGTAAACAAATGTAACTCTTGTTTCTGTTTTGTTTGTCTCGTTGCTCGTCTTTTCGCAAAGTAATGGATTTTGTTCTTTCTTCCTCTCTTTCCTTCTTTATTTTTATCCTTCCTTCTTCTATGTTCCCTCCCTCCCCTCCCTCCCGCCCCCTCTCCCCCACCTTCCCCCCGCTTTCTCCTACCCTTCTTCCCTGTCCTCCCACTCCCTCCCCCTCTCCCCCACCTCACCCCCTCTCCCTCCAAACCTCCCACACTCCCTCCCTTCCATCCCATCTGTTCTTTACTTACCCCTCTCCCTCCCTTCCCCTCCTCCTCCCCCCCCCTCCCCCTCCTCCCTCCCCTCCCTCCAGCTCCACACGGACATGGACCGGAAGGACGGTCGTACCAAGTACGTGCTGAGGGGCGAGGGTGCCGGCTCCGTGTTCGTGATCGACGAGAAGACGGGCAACATCCACGTCACCAAGCCGCTGGACCGCGAGGAGAAGGATGAGTACCGCCTCATCGCCACGGCGACGGACCGGCAGACGGAGCGCGCCCTGGAGCCCTCCTCGCAGTTCATCATCCGCGTGCAGGACATCAACGACAACCCGCCCGTGTTCGACGACGGGCCCTACAGCGCCACCGTGCCCGAGATGGCCAACATAGGTACTGCAGGGGGAATGGGGACCGGATGTAGGGTGTGGTGGGGTGTGCGTGGGGTTGGTCGAGGTGGGATTGGGTAGGGGGGGGGGGGGGGGGGGGGGGTGGCGTTGTGTGGTGTTGATTGGGGTGGTGTGGGATGGAAAAGGATAGGGGTTATGGTAGCCTCTCAGTGAACCAGGAAGTACTTAAGAGCTGGATATGTTTAGATTTTTTTTGCTGTAGCTTGTGTGTGTGTGTATGTGTGTGTGTGTGTCAACAAGTGTTTGTTATAGCAGCAAGTGTGTGTGAGTGTGTGTGTGTGTGTGTGTGTGTGTGTGTGTGTGTGTGTGTGTGTGTGTTTGTGTGTGTGTGTGTGTGTGTTTGTGTGTGCATGTGCAAACAAGTCTTTGTTATTGCAGTAAATGTGTCTGTTTGTGTGTGTGTTTGTGTGTTTACATGTGGGTCAGCAAGTTTGTAGTTTGCAAGCAGGGGCTAAAAATACACCACGGATCAGTTAGAATCTCTTCATTGAGTTTTTGATGACTCATCCATCTGTAATAGCGCTCCATTCAGTCTGGGATTCTTCTCTCTGCACGACCCGTTTCTGAGCCGTCGCGAGCGCCGTCGTAAACGGGGCTTATGGGTATTATGTGTTATGGGTAAACCAATCTTCACAAAGTGTACCCCGGACATTTTCTTTTACAAAATAGTATATGATCGTCTCGGGGAGGGGGTTGGGGGGGGATGGAGGCGGGCGCAGGGGCGGCATTTGGGGACGGATTGAAAACTATTTATCTCTCTTTCTTTTGGGATATGAAGTGTGAAACTCTCAACACTCACTTCCATGCTCGTGGAACTGATTGCTAAATAATGATGAGTGAATGAATGAGTGTTCGCCGAAGTCACTCGGCCCCCCCTCGCTCGAGGGGTACACACCAACGACTCCAGTTTACCAGGCGGTCGTCTCGGGGTGCACTCACCGGGGACATCGGCTCACGCGCTAAAAGTTTCCGCGAGGAACTCATCCGAGTTTTCGCGCAATTTAGAATAAGGTTTATTATTAGCATTGCGGCCTAGGTTTTACATTTACATTCCTCAATGTATTCTGTCTGATGGTGAGGCGGGTCGATGCAGTCGAGAATGCAGCGTAGATAAATAAGAGGAGATAGAGGACAGGGAAAGAGTAGACCAGCAGACAGACAAGAGAGAGGCTTCCAGAAGTTTGTGCCAGCAGAGAACCGGTGAGTGCGTGTGTTTGTGTGTGTGCGCCCGAGTGTGTGTCTGTATGTGTTTGTGTATGTATGTGTGTATGCGCATATTCATGTATTTATTTGTGTTAATGGGTACATTTTTGTAAACCAGTGGAGAGAGAGAGAGATTGAGAGAGAGAGAGAGAGAGAGAGAGAGAGAGAGAGAGAGAGAGAGAGAGAGAGAGAGAGAGAGAGAGAGAGAGAGAGAGAGAGAGACAGAGAGAGAGAGAGAGAGAGAGAGAGAGAGAGAGAGAGAGAGAGACAGAGAGAGAGAGAGAGAGAGAGAGAGAGAGCATGTGTGTGCGTCCCCGTCCCCACCCCACTTTATTCTCCAACCACACAACCCGCCCACCCCCTCCTCCACCACCTCCTCCACCCCCTCCTCCACCCCCTCCTCCACCCCCTCCTCCATCCCCTCCTCCACCCCCTCCTCCACCCCCTCCTCCACCCCCTCCTCCATCCCCTCCTTCACCCCTTCCTCCATCCTGATTGAGTTGTCAATCACTGCTCCAATATTTACCCGACTTTTTAATATTTAGCAAGGGAATCTTTCGCTCCACGGGCAGACAACGCCTGAAAAGGCCAGGATCCCACCGCCAGAACGCCCGCTTAGCGTGGAGAGAGGGCGTAGGGGGGAGGAGAGCTGGACGGGGTGCTTGTGCTGATGGTGGGGGTGGGGGTGGTGCTGGTTGTGGTGGTGGGGGTGGTGGGGTTGGTGAGGGCGTGGAGGCTGTGCTCCAAATAATCACGATGACGACGAAGAAAAGAGAAGTGGAGTTTGAAAGTTGGGAGACGTTGGAACAGAGTCAGTTTCCTCTCAAGCCTCCCGAGTAAATAATTGACGACATAAATAAATGCATGTCTTTTAGTTTTCTCCGCACGCCGCTTTGAACTCAACCGTTGAACCCCCGCTATGATCGCCGGCAATCCCTATGGAGTGCTGCAAGGAACACACACCAACAGTAAATATGGAATACATATATATATATATATATATATATGTGTGTATGGGCTGTAGGTAGTGTACAACAACCATATTCACTTGCATATTCACAAACTACACTAAAAAAAGTAAATCTGCTAAATAATATAATGCACAAAGATTGCAAAAAAATGTAATTCTATTGAGCCGTTTATAAATATGTAATTACCATAGAGAATACTTGTTAGAAAAACCAGCCAACACATGCAATTTAAAATGCAGAAATTGACCACAAGCACTTCCCAATGTGAACCCAGATTTGTGTTGAAGGGATTCGATCCCATGCAGTTCTTTGGTAGCTCTACAACTGAACCCCTGTATGCTTACACCAGTGGGGTTTTCTCGTGTGAGAGCAGTGGTTCACACACTGTGGGTTAGGGCTGGGTAAAAATATCGATTAATCAATGCACTGCAATTTATTTGTTCTCGATTCAATTTTGATTCAGATTTTTTTTTTTATAGATTACTTACATAAAAATATAAAAAATAAAAGCATACTCAGTAATGTAATCTAGAAGCGAGTATGCCTAAATGTACATTTCCTTTTACATTTGTCCATGTTATGATTATTAGTTTAGCTGCAAGTTTAGCTCAGGAACAATACTATACAATGGTGTATTCCCTTTTTGATATTTAAAGCACAATGAAATGGTTAATTAATTTTGAAATGGTTAATTCAAAATAATATTTAGGTATTTTTGTCATCTGCATTATTGAATCGATATCGAAGCAATCAAATCGAATCGATATCGAATCGAATCGAATGAAGACCTAAAGAATCTATTTGAATTGAATTGTGAGGTACCTAGCAATACCCAGCCCTACTGTTGGTCGACACCCATTAATGAGTTGCGACAGAGAACGAAGTGGGATGGTCCGATTTGTTAAAAAATACACACCTTGCTTCCATGCAATGTCTGTTTGAAGACTAAAAAGGGGAAAACTGTTATGAGGATGTAGCGATGACCATCCTACCCGCCACCTAGGTGGCTTTTATTGGGCATCTCCGGACACAGGGTTAGGGTTTGGTGATGTTGAAGGACCTCACTTGATGGTGGGTTGAAGGACATGAGGTGTTGAACCATCCTGCCATGCAGTTCAACCGGTGCACATTGATTAATCAATGCACAACAGGTGTGCAGCCTCACCCAGCCCCAGAGTCTTCAGCCTGACTCAGACAAGGTGAGGCTGCCTAAACCCGCCATCATCCACACACAAACTCCACAAAGAACAATTAGTCTCACAAATCCGACTTTAGATGAACGATTTTGAAAGATCTATAATAATAAGTTTCAAATCAGCACCGTGTAGACTGGCCACAGTAGAACAGGCTCCATAATCGATCTCACAGAACCACCATTCTCCGGTAGAATATCTCTGCAAAACAGGATCCATGGAGTTTATCCTTCCCCTTCTGTTTTTTGGTTTCTGGTCCATGCTCTGTGTCGAACAGAAGTTCTGTTGTAGCACAGTAGGACTGCTGCAGCCCAGATTAAAGAGCAATATAGAGAAAACTGAAGAATGCTAATGATGTACTTTTTTTTGACACAGCAATGATTGCTTTACGGCCCACCACATTCGTTGGATCCTGGGCCAAAAGCACCGTCACGGCATGAACACGCCTGCCTTCGTAGTTACCGACCGAACCCAATGAGAGATCTACGTTAGAAAAACCTCCCTCGACAACAGTCTAGAAAACAGGGAGAATGCCAGGAGGACGTGTGTTTGCGGGTTCTGCAGCTAAAAACCCTCTCTGAAAGCAGGTAGACAGGCTACCCCCCCCCCCCCCCTTCCCCCTCCTTGGCGCACATCAACATGTTTTATATTTTATCCGTAGCTCTGCACTGCTTGCTAAACACCCTGTCTGGCTCTTCTTCCACCATCTGCCTCCTCGCATACACCGCTGTCTTCCCTCGGCTCTCTCTAAAACCTCCAATGAGCAATATAACTCAGACAAAATGCCTCAGACAGACAAAATAACTCTCTCGCACGAGATTCCATGCGCGTCCCGTGGCTGTCCGTCAAAATAATGTGATGTTTTCGGGGGGGTTTCTTTGAAATAGTGGTTGCGAGGCTGACCTGCTTGAAATGTTTGCAGCCCGAGCCAATCAGAGAACAAAGGACTGAAGAACTGAATACTGAGTAGTAATGATTCTCGGCACGAAAATGGGAAGAAATTGCGTCCACTGCCCACTGCCCACTCGTCTACTCTCTTTCTCGTTTAGTCTTTTGTTCTCTGTTCTCTCGCTCTCTCGCTCTCTCTTTCACTTCATGCCTATTCCCTGCTCTCTCTCGATCTCATCAAGCATTTTCCCATCTTTGAAATGGAATAGGATACAGTGGGAGAGCTCGGACAAGAAATCCCATATCTTTTGCGAGCTTAATTTGATCAAAGAACATGAACAACCTCATTGTAAACATTTAAAACGTAGAAATTAAGGTATTTCGCTCTCCCTCTCTCTTTCCCTTTTTTTCTTTCCGTCTCTTTAGTCAGTGTACAGTAAAGTGTTTACTCTTGTCAATTGACCCTATGATTCTTAATTACCTGAAATAGACGAGTAACTGCAACCATCTCTCTCTCTCTCTCTCTCTCTCTCTCTCTCTCTCTCTCTCTCTCTCTCTCTCTCTCTCTCTCTCTCTCTCTCTCTCTCTCTCTCTCTCTCTCTCTCCCCCCCCCCCATGGGGAGAGTGTCCTTGCTTTGATGTTAGGAAGCAGCAACAGCTGTTTCCCCGCTTCCCTCACAGCTTGTACGGCACAAAGCCTGATGGGAGTCGCAGTTTTCTGTGCATGTGCATATACTAACATCGCCATAGACGTATAGAATGAACCTTTATGCTTCTATACACTTGAGACACTTATCGATCTATATTGAATCAGTATATTTCTCTTTCTTTCTATTTTTCTATCTATCTATTCATCTAATCTTTTGATTATTGAGTGGTAAATGGTAAATGGACTGCATTTATATAGCGCTTTTCCAACCAGTGGCCACTCAAAGCGCTTTACAATATTGCCTAACATTCAGGCA
>NC_044055.1:15768192-15778192 GCF_902167405.1 Gadus morhua | reverse complement strand
TGTGTGTGTGTGTGTGTGTGTGTATTTAGGAGGGTCCCTATCCCCTGAGGGTCATTCCAATTCATTCTGAATTGGACAGACAGGGACGGAATGGCAGAGACAGACGGGGAGACAGACGCCTCCGACAGCAGCCATCCAGTCTCCGTTATTCCAGACAGAAGATTATCAATTAATGAGACGATCGTGCGGATGAGATGGAGGGTATGGGGGGTGGGGGGTGGGGAGGTCGTTCGGGTGACTTCAGACGACCCGCTTGATTAGTCAGAAAATAGTCTGTGACCCATTAAGCGTCCTCCACACGATGACCACAGCACACCTCCCTGCCCGCCCCAGGAACACCTGTGGGGGGTGAGGAGGAGGGGTGAGGAGAGGGGTGAGGAGGGGAGCTGAGGTTGCGAGGAAGGGAGGGTGAGGAGGGGGAGTTGGGTGAGGAGGGGGGAGTGTGGGGCTGAGGCAAGGTATGGGGATGGGAAGGGGAGGGAGGGGTGAGAGGGATCTGTGTGCGGGGGGGCTGAGGCTTTTGATTGACGCTCTCCATGTCAGCACTTATCCATCGTTCTCTGCAAGGCGAGGCCACCGGAGTAGTTTATGTAGATTGCTTTGGCGTTTGTTTGTGTGTGTGTGGGCCTGCATGTGTGTGTGTGTCTGAGCGTGTATATGCTTGTTGATGTGCGTGTGTGAGTCTGTGCCTGTGTGTGTGTGTGTGTAGTGTGTGTGTGTGTGTGTATGAGTATGTCTGTGTGTAAATTCCTTTTTCATTCGTGCCCATCAGGATCACTATCACTCATTTCAGGCGTTTTTTTTAATCACCGGGATCGTAAACAACCAATATTTGTATCATTTGTCTCTTAGTTACATTTTAATTGATTGCTTTGACACGAGGCACGGTTTCCGACATGCGAGGAGAGCCATAGTGGTTTCTAAAATGCTAATTGAGGACTATGAGGCTAATTCCACCCAGTGTGCGCTAATGGTGACACTCGCTGCCATTAGCAGTTTGTTTAATATGCTCGATGAGTTCTCTCACTGCTCTCAGCTCCTATCCCCCCTCCCGCTCTCCCTTCCTCCCTCCCTCCCTCCCTCCCTCCCGACGCAGACGCCCCCTCGTCCTTGTGGATATTCACTCGTCGCGCCCCGCCCGCTTCAGCGCTATATTTACTATTTAGCATATTGACTGAGCAGTAGATGCGCTCCCTATTTGCTTTGGAGTCTCATCCCTTAGCGGTAGCATTACAGATATCCCGTAGCATTAAACGAATCCCTTGACGTTAACCACATATCCCTTTTCCTCAGCATTGGACCGATGCCTTCAGATTTCCATTTGATTAACATTAGCAATATCCATTAGCATTAGCCTTAAACAGATAATTTGCATTAGCCATATAGCATTTGACATATCTCTTAGCATTGGTTCCTTATAGCATTAGCCACAGCCCTTAGTATTCAACATATTACTGAGCATTAACACTGTCTCTGTCTTAGCATTAGACAAATATCTTAGCATTTTTCCCTTAGCATTAGCATCAGCCCTTTTCCTAGCAATAGCCATATCCCTGAGCCTTAGCATCAGACCCAACCCTGAGCTTTAGCATTAGACATATCCCTTAGTGTTACCATTATACTTATCCCTTAGCATTAGCATGCACAGTGGGCCCCTGTTGACTGGTGATTCACCTTGAGTTACCCAGACACTCAAGCCCCGCCTTCTCCCACTGTTGTTTGGTTGACTCAGCATGGGGTTGATGTGCCGCAACCAATCACGGGCAGCAGAATGAGGTCATTACCATCAAGCCATCGTCTAATCAATCCAGGGTGTGTGTGTTTGTCTGTGTTTGCATGTCTGTGTGTGTTCATAGGTGTCTTGTCTATGTGTGTGTATTTGTGTGTGTGCGTGTGAGTGTGTGCATATGCGTGTGTGTGTGCCCTTATGTCTGGTGTATGTGTGTTTCTGTGCGCGTTTGTCTGTTGTTTATGTGTGTGTGTGCACGTGTGTTTGTGTGTGCGTATGTGTGTGTGTGTGTGTGTGTGTGTATAAGTGTGTATAATTATGCATGATATGAATAATCTCGCTCCTGTCTCAGCGGGAGACGGTGTCTCTCTTCGCACACGCTAGCGCGCAGCATATTAGCACAATGACGTCGGCTGCGCCCGTTTTCTGAATTGCATCTGGAAGCTGCCCATTACGATACAGCAGACGCTGTATTTTTAGATAACAGCGCGCCGGCCCTAATGGATCTGGAATGGGAGCAGGGCCCAGACAGCCGATCAGTGGATCAGGGGCTGTTGGACGCCCTCATGGAGATGCACCGGCTCTGATTGCCCCCCAGGTTCTCAGCCTTACCTGTGGGAGTCCCTCAGTGCAGACCTGCTCCTTGGTGACCTGTTGGTGTCGTTTCGGATCCGTAAGGGATGAGCAGTGATGAGTTAGAGGTAGGACCTTCATGAGCAGGGCAGAGGAGAGGGCGTCCTGCTCAAAGGTGGTCTACAGGTTGGGTAGTGGACGTGGGTCATCGAAGTTGCGTCCCACAGATGGGTCTTCTTAATGACCTGTGTCTGTCAGTAACCAAAAACAGAATTAGCATGTTTTCTTCAATCTTACAATCTTAGCTGCTTCTATCTATACTTTTTTTTGTCATGCGAAACATACTGTGTGTGTGTGTGTGTGTGTGTGTGTGTGTGTGTGTGTGTGTTTTCGGTGTGTGTGTTTGTCGGGGGGGGGGGGGGGGAGGGGGATCGCTAAATCCTGAGTCTCATATAAACCCTTTGTCTATCTGTGTGTGTGTGTGTTTGTTTATTTGTGTAGAAATGTTATATTTACGAGGTCCTCTGTGTGATTGTGTCTGTGCGTGCTTACGTGTTACCATTATATATGTATTTATATTTAAGTATATTGCTTGTATTTCTATCCCAGGGACCCTGCGTACGGCTGTACCGGACCTGGACCGGGAGTCCCAGGACCAGTTCCTGGTGGTCCTGCAGGCTAAAGACATGGGGGGACACCTAGGGGGTCTGTCCGGGACCGCCACCGTCACCATCAGGCTGACTGACGTCAACGACAACCCCCCGCGCTTCACACAGAGTGAGTGGCGCGCCCCGCCCCTTTTCAATGACCGCACCAGTGCCAGTGACCACGCCCACTTTCGTAACCGCACCCACCCAACACCGCGATAGGTTGTTTGTTCCTAAGAACACGCGTGGAGACGGTTTTGGAAGGAGATATGTGAATATAGATACCTGCACATGCAGATCTGAAATACTTGTCCTCTGTAACACACTTTCTCCAGTACATTTACGTGCATTCACAGGCACACACACACACGCACACGCACACGCACACGCACACACACGCACACACACACACACACACACACACACACACACACACACACACACACACACAGCATCACCGTAACCTTTTAGTATGTGTCATCAAACATGAAGGCAGCCAAAGTCAGTTCTGGCAGATGTGGCACCGTCATCATCACACACACACACACACACACACACACACACACACACACACACACACACACACACACACACACACACACACACACACACACACACACACACACACCACACACACACACACACGCGTGGGCAAGTGGGCACATCTGGCAGGCAGGCCCGGCTATCTTCCGCTTTTGACCACTGGGGTGTTGCCAAAGAGCGGATGTCATGGCAGGCCAGCCGCGGTCAGACTTGAGAGGCTCGCTACTCTGGTCGCTCGCCCAGAAACCATGTGGTCGCGAGAACATCCTCCCTGCCAATTTGTGACATCACAAAATGTCGAACCGCCCCCCCCCCCCCCCCCGCCGACTCCCGCAACGACACCTTGTCACATCCATGTACAGATGGTAGTTTTGTTCCGTTTGAAACCGTTCCCCCGCGTCTATATATAGATATATCTGTTCCTTATCCATGTTCAAACAGACCCGCGCCGCTTTTATCCTCGGTGTCTTGTTCTGAGGATAGTGTCTTGTTACAGCGCCGTGCGTTACGTAGCACCGGAACGATACCGTACCAAAGGTATGGACCCAGCGTTCGCTTGATCCAACGCTGCTCACCACGCTACTCACCACGCTCAAGATCCAATTAGGATCCCCCAGGATGAAGCTTTGTGTTGACATTTCCGACATAGCTCTCTGCCCGGCAACACACACACATCAACCGGGAAAGTTGTTTACCCCTGTGCTCAAAGCACAAGGCCAGCATGATTCAATGTTTTTCATTGTTGGCAGACTTTACCAATCAAAGCAATGATGAAGAATAAAAGGGTTCCCTCTCCATTTATGTTCGAGGCCACGCATTCCGGTGGCCAAACACCCGATAAACGCTCAGCAATTGGCCATACCATCAGCGGCATGCAGCCCTCGGAACGCACATTACAACTAGGCACTTTTGTCAGCAGAATCCATCTTTTTCAATTAACCCCTCCCGTCCGTCCCTCATCATATTTCCTCCTGCTAACATCTGTGTTAAGGGCACAAAAGGAGTCTGTCGGCCATAAAGAAGATGTACGGTTACTCCGGCCTTGTCCTCCAACATTCATCTGGTGTCTTTTAATGGGTCTCGCGGTACAGCGTGCGCCCCCCCTATCAATAACCTTCACTCCCCAGTGAGCACCGACAGCGTGATGTAGCCGCTACACGCGCCCGCGCGCCTGTGTGTGGGACTTGTTAGCGCGCGGTAGCGTGTTAGAGCCGGTATAGCGGCGAGAGAGCGCGGCGGTTATTATCGTTGTTTATTGTCTGTGGCGGCAGCTGTGGTGAAGACACCATCCTCCCCCAGCGGTCTGTGAAGTATGGATGTTGTTTGTGTCCGGCTTTCTAACCGCCGTTATGTCTATATAGATAGTTATTTGGAAATTGTGTTCGGGTAAAACATTGATTAAAGTAGGGATTGGAATTCTTTGCTTCGGCAAGACAAAAATATGTTTTTCAGATGCCAAGTCAAACATTTTTTGTGTAATGTAAAAAACATCAAGGTGACCTTAGTGGAGGGCGCTATGGTGTATCAGTTTTGTTGCAAACGTTAAAAATAATAATGGTTGAACCCAAATCGTTAAACCACACGAAAAGTGTGCTATCGTATCGCAATGTTTACAGAATTGCAACATTTAAGGGATCAGAATACATATCTATTGGTCCCTGCCAATTTCCATCCATTCTATCTATCTATCTATCTATCTATCTGTCTGTCTGTCTGTCTGTCTGTCTGTCTGTCTGTCTGTCTGTCTGTCTGTCTGTCTGTCTGTCTGTCTGTCTGTCTGTCTGTCTGTCTGTCTATCTATCTATCTATCTATCTATCTATCTATCTATCATCTTTCTTTCAATCTATCACTGAAGCCCCACAGGGCTCTCAAGTCTCACGCATTTGGCGTGAGAGACAGGCAATTCAACCTATGCACACGCTCACACGCCACACTTTGCGTTGCATTACTCTGGGTCGTTCACAAACTAGTTAGGCTATGCCCTCCCCTACTCAGTTCTGTTCGCTTTGCATTGGTGGAAGTGAGTAGGGGGAGTGGTTAAGTAGAGCCTTCAGATTTGACGGTTTGACTTACTTAGTGACATCATGTTTTGTATTTATTTTTTTAACATTATTGTTTTATAGGGACAAACAAATTTCTCCTACAGGGGATTGATAAAGTTCAGAAAGAAACACTTGGTCATACTTTACACACTTTACCACAACATTTGCCTACTGATTGCAATAGATATATTTTAAGCATCGGACTGAATGCCACATAAATATATAATTATGTTTTTTGCACGTTTGCAACGTTTAAAAGTTCAGGGAAAAGTATATGCCTCTACTGGTGTCGCTTAAGCCAATAGCCTTTTGAGGCAGTGTTGTTTCTGAATATTAGTGTTAAGGGCCAATAACGCTACTATCAAACATTCGTCACCATGTCTGTGGACACATTTGTATGCAGTCACACAATCATTCTGCTCGCACTTTTCTGGAATCACAGGAACACCGAGGTTCGCATTTGCAAATGATCTGTTATTCTCGTACCTTTCCTGAACACTCATCTGAGAGACTGGTATTCTGTTGATTGTCAGCTCCATGGGAGGTGTGGGAGCAGGTTGTGTGTTTTATGATCAGAGTTCATGTTATAAATTAACCCTGTATGTTAACAGAAAAACACTGTTTGCTAATTAACTGCTTTGCTGTGTCTGTGTGTGTGTGTGTGTGTGTGTGTGTGTGTGTGTGTGTGTGTGTGTGTGTGTGTGTGTGTGTGTTTGTGTGTGTGTGTGTGTGTGTGTGCGTGTGCGTGTGTGCATGTGTGTGGGGCGTGTGTGTGTGCCCTGCTGGTGATGTGTGTACAGCTGCCTCACTCTACCCCTACATGTGTGAACGCAATCAAAACCAGCCTCTGTGGCATGTGCACGCCAGAGATGGAAATTAACTTTTTTGCCCACCAGCCACTGTGGCTGGTAGATTTAAAAATCTACCAGCCAATCATCTTTTTTACCAGCCACTTTTTATACGCGATATATTTTTTAATATATGCGTACATTTTAAACAATATAATAGTAACAATAGATAAGAAAAGTGTTTTTCATACACATCAGTTGGTGTTACGATGACAAGTTTGGGGATAATTCATCTATACAAAGTATTTTCATTAAATACCCTACCGTGTGGCGTGTGAACGTGTGCATGGGTTGAATTGCGTGTGTCTTACGCCGAACGCGTGAGACTTAAGAGCCCTGTTACCGATATTATCCCGGATATTGACAGTCGCAGTTCAGCAAAAGAGGCGTAGAGGAAGAAGGGGCCCGGATGTTGACAGTAATGGTTGTGGAACTGTGCAGCGCCGTATAACGAATGTATTAGATATGCAAATTTGATCGGACCTGACTGGAAAGTATTACCCGCCACAGTGGCGGGTGAAGTGACACAATTCACCCGCCACCATACAAATCCACCCGCAAATGGCGTGTGGCGGGTGTTAATTTCCATCCCTGGTGCACGCACATACACCCAGGTGTTACACGCACGCACACACACACACACACACACACACACACACACACACACACACACACACACACACACACACACACACACACACACACACACACACACACACACACACACACACTCATACCTAAAGCAGACTCTCCAGATATTCTTCCGACCCACAACGTGATGCAAGAGTCCGGGAAATTAGGGTTATTTTGGATGTTGTGTGTTCCTGTTTGTGTGTGTACTGTCTGGTGTGTGTTGTTTGTCTGTTTTTTTCTGGGTTGTATGACTGTGTGTGTATGTTTGTATGTGTGTGTGTGCGTTCGGTGTACATTTGGTGTGTATTTCGCTAGCGATGAGGCTCCGTGTGTGTGTGTGTGTGTGTGTGTGTGTGTGTGTGTGTGGTGTGCGCATTGTTCTGAATGCTGTCAGGGGACCGGTGCAGCCCGGAGGAGGGTCCGCTGTGTGTGAAAGTAGGCTAGCGCGTGGCTGTGTTCCACTCAGACTGTGGACGGGGGAACGTGTTCTGCTGGCAAGGCTGAGCATCCTCCAGTGGCCTCGTCAAGTGACCTCCTTGTTTGGGGGGCGGATAGGACTCAAGCTGACGGTGTTTCAGCGTGGGACACGACACCATGACCGCAGCACAGAGGAAGAGGGGAAATGACTCTTTTTTTCTGGTCCACTTGAAATTGTGATGGAAAAACAAATGGAATCTGATGTTGCTTGTGCAGCTTTTTTCCTCGTTCCTGAGTTCTTTGGCAGGTTTTTGGCAAAGTTTGGATTTTTGCAATCTAGTGGGATCCTCTCCTAAATCGATTTGTTTTCTTCCAGATCGCAGTTGAGTGTGTTATTCTTGAGCGTAGAGTCCAGAGGTTCCTTCGATGTGAACGGTACAGATGAAGGGCTGTTATAACCACACACCCTCTGGTAACGGGTGAGGGAGGGAGGGAGAGGGAGAGCGAAGGGGTGGGGGGGGGGGGGGGGGGGGGGGGGGAGTTGCGACGAGGGTGTGTGTTCAATCCACCTCGATTAAGACCGTTAATTATTGGAGCGGTGGCGGGGAATACAGGGGTTGGCTAAATGTCAGAGCGTAAACAAGGGTCTTGGGGTATCAAATTATCCCTCGAATTAACCCACCGCCGTGAGCACCACGGCCCCCCCCCCCCCCAAGCCACCGGGCGCCCGCAAATCACATCAACGCCGTTTTCTCTCCTGCTGATTTCCCGTGGTGCTCCGGGGCGGGGGGATTCACACGGAGTGGATCTCGACGCCGCTGCACAGTTGAACGCCGCTGCCATGAGACCGCGCCCACCAACAGCTATCCAGGCCGGGATGCAATCCTCCGGCGTGTGCAAACTCCATGTAGTCGTTTAAGTCAGACATGCCTCTCCATGTTTACAATGTGTGAATAAATTATGGCGGGCGGTGTTTTTCCCGCTCACGGCTCCCATCTCCCAGGGATGCGTGGAAAATGCAAATAGGGCGTCGGAAAGCGAGGCTAAAAATAAAATGTTGAGCCCTAATTTGATATAAACGACAACCTTGTCTAGCGAGCCGCCGTCTTACCTTGTGATGGTAATTCACAGGAAATAAATATTGTTTTCATTGTTTGGCTACATCGTATACTTTTAGAGTGCCTGCCGACAAGTCGCATATCTAATATGTTTGACTCTCCACTCGTCCTCACGTTTGAAGAGGTTCCTCTTGAAATGGTAAACAGCACTAGTCCTTGAGAGTTGGGTAAATCCACCAAACAATAAGCTGATGCTATATAGCTGCGGTTGGCTTGTTTGGCTTTATGTTTAGCTTCAGTGGCTGCGGTTTACAATAGAAAGCAGTTGTTTAGCTTTTGAAGGTTCAATGTACACACAGAGATGTACACAAACACACACACACCCTTAAGTAAGGTGTTTGACTGTGTATTCAGTCACTCATGAAAGAACACCAATCCATACATACAAAGTACTATTATCTTTCACACAGACACACAATGGTAAACAAAGCATGCAAATAGACAGAAGTGCTGACATGTGTGCTGAACTCGACGTACATATAGATCAGGTTTCCATATCCTGCTGGGGACCCACACACAGGGACATGCACATACACGTGCCAAACACACACATATCCAATTTGTGGGGACCATGTGCAGTCCCCACAATGGAGTGTGATTATGTTGCTGGATCCCACACACACACACACACACACAAAAACACAGATACAGACAAACACACACACACAGGTATATTGAGACTCAAAATGGTACATAGACACACACACAAACAGACACACCTACACACGCACATACACACACTCACCCACACACACCCAAAAGGCTGGTTTGTGAGGACCAAGTGCCAACAGCGTAGTGTTATTATGTGTCTCTACAATTAGGGTGCTGGGTCCCACATATACTGTGGTAAAAGTGGCAAGCTGCTGCAGGGGGGAGGAAGAGACGGATGGCCTGACAGATGACTAGCTGGTACGGTTATGATATGATCAGTGTCCCCTTATACACACAGGGAGATGAGACCGGGTGGGTGTGTGAGGTGACGAGAGAGAGAGAGAGAGCGAGAGAGAGAGAGAGAGCGAGAGAGAGAGAGAGAGAGAGAGAGAGAGAGAGAGAGAGAGAGAGAGAGAGAGAGAGAGAGAGAGAGAGAGAGAGAGAGAGAGAGAGAGAGAGAGAATTAGTGTGAAAGAGCGTACAGAAGGGCATGGAGAGTGGGGAGTGTGAGTGAGAGCAGAGGAGGAAGAGGAAGAGATATGTGTAGAACAGTTGGGGTCGGGTTGCATTGTAAATATTATTAATTCATTTCCCCAGAGTGTGGGTTTGTTGCGAGCGAGAGTTAGAGAGAGAGAGAGAGAGAGGGAGAGAGGAAGAGCGAGAGAGAGAGAGGGAGAGAGAGAGAGAGAGAGAGAGAGAGAGAGAGAGAGAGAGAGAGAGAGAGAGAGAGAGAGAGAGAGGGAGAGAGGAAGAGCGAGAGAGAGAGAGAGAGAGCGAGAGCGTGCAGGGGCGTGAGAG
>NC_044055.1:15758192-15760692 GCF_902167405.1 Gadus morhua | reverse complement strand
TGGCATCAGATTGCTGTCCAGCTAACTAAGTTCTGTTTGACCTGGTTAATTGTAGAAATTGGCATTAACACAATTTCCAGCCATGGTGACAGGTCTGCAAAGGGTTTGATTCCACCAGGGCTGGCCTCGGTAAGAGTGAGTGCTGTAAGACCCTTGGGATAAAAGCGTCCACCAAATGGCGTGTGTTTTATTTGGGGAAAGAGCCATCCTCTTCAGTCTACTGGAAACAGGAGAGGCAGGGGCTGGTGGTGGTTAGGGACGGGTGAATAAACGCATCCATCCCGAGCACGGGGGGGGTTGCGGTGGGCAGGGCAGGCGGGGAGAGAAGTTTAAAGGGAGGAAAAAGAAATGAAACCAGAGATAAAACGGGCATGCTGGGTTAACCCCGGGACAAACGGAAGATGGAAGAGACGGAACCAGAAGAGCGTTAAAGCCCTCCAAATCAACCCTGCTCCCCTAGCCCTTTGTCCCGTTGGTCCAGACACCTTTTTTTTTTTTACAAAAAAACGATTAGCCGACAATGAGGAGGAAAAAAAAACCACCAAAAAGTTTGCGTTCGCCAGGCCTTTTTCACCCCCTCTTTTTTTTCTCTTGCTACGACTTCTGCATCCTGACACCTGCGGCATTGTTGTTCTCCATTAGGGTAAGAGCTCCGGTGTGTTTCAGCCTGTGCCACTACTGCAGCGCTTGCAATTAAGGGTTCAATCCTCCATGGGCTAATTTCGCTAGTGCACAATCAGTGTGGCCTACTTTGCATAAAAAGGAAAAAAAGAAAAGAACATGTGTTCTAAACCCGGGTCTTTCTGCACCGGCGGTGAGGAGCCCTCGTTCCCAGATGTTGTGGATTACTAGTGATATTCACCTCATTGTTAACCACTCCGGAGTCTTGGGTACTAAGTCGTTGTTTTTTTTATGTCCCGCAGCGGGGATTTGACCTATCACTTTCCTACACCGTCATGCGTGTTTTGAGCCACGCGCCAAAGAATCACAGACGAGTAACCTTTAAATGAAAAGCTATATCACAAAACCGGATTCCAGGGGTAATCTTACAATTAATTTCCTATTCTTCCCCGCAAAATGTCAATCAAATGGTTTCAAAAGTTCTGTCTAATTATAATGGTTTTTAAAAAGTAATTGCGTCCCATTTATGCAATCACTGGCAATGATAATGTAGGCTATATTTAACAGTCAAAGTGTGTTCTTTTTTTCTTTCTTTCTTCTCAGAGACGTTGCCGGTCTTTCGTACACTACGTTCTTGTGTTACATCTCTAGTGCCCATAGGGGATTACACAACAATACACGCAATCAGTGTGAATCACAATGTAGAAAAATCGCCCGGAACAAAGGATTGAGTGTAGATCTGTGGCGAATCCCCTTGTGTTCCTCAGTATCTTCCCGTTCCGTGCAAATTCCTTCCGCGAATCTCCCAAAGTAGTCACAGGGCCGTGTTTTCTGAGAAAGCTGATGTTTGGTATCTTTTTAAAACCTCAGCCGAGGCGGCGCGTTCCTGGTTTTCTTTCAGGATTGGACTGCAGCACCTGGAGTTAATTAAACCCCAACCTCAGAATGGATGCGCTCGGCAGCATTGCATTCTGGGTAAAGCGGAACGTTTGATTCCCCTAGTAGGATTGACTAATTCCGCTCGGCTGCTGGGCTGCAGAGTTGCGAAGAGTAATAAAGATTGTGGTGATAACCTCGGCAATTAAGTAATATGCAATAATTTGTAATGATTGTTATGCCCTAATTAAGTTCTGCGTCTTCAGAGCAAAATTGCCGAGGAGGGGGAAATTAAATTGAAAAAAAAAGAGAGGGAAACTAATTAAAATTGAGGTGGCCGATACAGTGAGCTTTCTATCATTTTTTTTTTTCATTTTTTTTACAATCTCACTGTTTCTGTCGCTTTGTATTAATATTTCATCTAAAGTTCAGTGCTTTCTGCTTCAATAGACAGTAAAATCACCGTTGGAAATATGGCTCTTAGTCATCTAACTTGCTAATGTCTCTCTACCACTTTATCTCCCTCTCTTTATTTCTCATAGTCTCCCTTCCTCCTTTGCTGCCCCACCCTCCTTCCCTCTTTGTCTCTCTCTCCCTCTCTCTCTCTCTCTCTCTCTCTCTCTCTCTCTCTCTCTCTCTCTCTCTCTCTCTCGCTCTCTCTCTCTCTCTCTCCCTCTCTCTCTCTCTCTCTCTCTCTCTCTCTCTCTCTCTCTCTCTCTCTCTCTCTCTCTCTCTCTCTCTCTCTTCTCTTTTTTTCAATTGTCCCTTTCCCTTTTGCTCACAGCCTCCTTCACCCTCGACCTCCAAGTCAACTCTCTATTTTTCCTCCTCTGAGGTCTTACTGTTGTTCCCCCTTCATTTTCTCTGTCTCTCTCTTTTTCTCTATCACAATCTTTCTCTCTCTATTGCTCTCTCTCTACCTCTCCCTCCCTTCTAACAATGGCTTCGCACCGTAAATATATGTCACCCTGGGCCTGCCAGTTCGAACCGGTCACAAACTGCT
>NC_044055.1:15750692-15755692 GCF_902167405.1 Gadus morhua | reverse complement strand
AAATCCCAGGCGGGATTCCGGTCGTTAGTTCCTTTCTCTTTTTTCGTTCCAAAGCCCGTATTAAACTACAGACACCCCGAAATTAACACCCACCACCTGTCACCTGCACTACAGTTCCCCACTAATCCCAGACCCTTTCAGCCAATCACCACTCAGAGCAGGAGCACTCCTTAGTCGACATCGATGTCCCGAGGTGAGCTGCTGCCTGATTGCAGTCATTCAAAAATAGACTGAAGGCGTATGCTGCCGTAGGCTAAGTGGGCTTACTGTACAGGTGTGTATGTGCTACCTTGTGTGATCCGGTTCCGGTGTGTGTGTGTGTGTGTGTGTGTGTGTGTGTGTGTGTGTGTGTGTGTGTGTGTGTGTGTGTGTGTGTGTGTGTGTGTGTGTGCGCTTTACTCTATCTGTGTGTGTGTGCGTGCGTGTGTGTGTATGTGTGTATTAATCCATGTTATTTGGGATTTTTTGCTGGCGGAATACGGGATATTTTCGGGTACAATCTGGCACACTTAGTGTGTGTGTCTGTGTGTGTCTGTGTGGAAGGGGGCTACAGCAGCATCTCATGGATTTGCACTGGGGGGGGGGGGTAGCTTGATGGCGTAACCTGCGTGAAGAAAAGGGCCCCCCCGTCACACATCAGGGGCCCGCCATTTTCCTCTGTGCGCCATTGTGTGATTACATCGGCAGAACCCCGAGCTCTTCCACGGGCTCCTTTATGGGCCAAACGCGCTCCGATTATTCCCTCTGTCGCTCATAGTGACAATCTCATCCCCCCCCCCGCCCTAAAACCCAAATACCCACCCCTCCCCCCCCCCCGCCCCCCCGATTCCCCATCATGCACCACCAGAGCCCTCAGTGCCGTCCCCCTGCACCCCCCAGGCTGCCAGAGGTGGAAATCATGTCGGGCTGGAGTTCTCCCCTCTCCCTGCCGAGCGGGGAGGGAGAGGTGGTAATGAATAGGCCCGCTGCTCTGGCACGGCGCTGTGGCCCCGGCGCCCGCCGGCACTCCTGGGGCGCCATGTGACAAGCTCTCGTGAGTGTAGTTTGTGTAGGAGTCCACTCTCTCGCCCTCTCTCTCTCCCTCCCTCCCTCCCTCTCTCTCTGTCTCTCTTTCTCTCTCTCTTTTTTATTATATATATATATATATATATATATATATATATATATCCCTGTTTCTCTCCCATTTTGTGTCAGTGTCGTCCTGTATTCGTCCTGTATATTGTTCCCCACAATGCACCACACTCACACATTGTGGCTCCCATCAACGTATGATTCGGGAGTGATCAATAAATCCCACCTCTCACACACACACACACCGCCCCCCCGCGGCAATGCGCCCTCCCCCTGCTCCCAAATATCTGCTAATTTGCCGTCTCATTAGCATTAAGGCCTGTTTGTGTTGGAGTTTGTCTTGGTCCCAGCCGTCTGGAGCCTGGTGGCGCTCCCAGATGGCAGGCTGGTAGTCACGCCACATAAAGTGGCGTTTAGTGCTGATGTATTGGCACGCGGGCGGGACCTGTTTAGTGGACGGACCAAGCGGGCCCCCCCTAACGCAGTCGCTGGCGCCCGCGGAGAGCAGCGGGTCGCATAACGCATCCGGGGTACCCAAGCGTGGTGCTATGTCCCCCCCGCACACACACACACACACACACACGCGCACGCACGCATGCGCACGTGCTTTGCATCCAAACACACACACAAGCATCGGAGATCCGGTTCCCAACTTGAGGTGCATGGTGTTGTGTGTGTGTGTGTGTGTGTTCCTCACCTGATTTCCCATGCAGTGGTTGAGTGGGAAGACAGGGCCTAGTGCACTCGGCATGGTTAAGTGATGCTTCATTTCATATTCTGCAGCACAGGTGGATTTTTTTTCTCCCTTTTATGGTGGCTATTAGTCTGTGCTTTATGGTGAGTGCATTACCACCTGCCATTATATCCTGAACACGACACATTTTAGTGGCGGGAAACACTTCTTAAGAGAATCGAGCAAATTGCACAACAGAGAGGAGATGAACGTGGCGTGAGGAGGAGAAGGTGGAGGAGGGGAAGATAGGTTGAGCATGTGCGTGTGTGTGTGTGTGTGGGTGGGTGTGTGTGGGTGTGTGTCAGTGCGAGGTCCCCTCGAGGTACATTTAGGTGGGGTGAAGAGTAGCTAAAGAGCAGGCTAATGGTTTGGAGGCCCTTTTCGGGCCCTTAGGAGCCAGAGGGCAGCTAGCTAGCTGTAGCGCGACCGCCACACTAGTGCCACGGCTCATTATGGGCCCGGAAAGCCCAACAAAAACGCTGCTAGCGAACAGCTAACGATTTTGCGGGGTAAGTTTTATGCCGTCGTTCTCGTACGACCGGAACAATAAAACATTTGTTTAGTGTCAAGTGAACGACCCTGAAGGGTGAAGTTGTGGCTGGCCTCCGCACGCGGTCTGAAGGTCTTCCAGGAAGTTGGTTTTTCCCGTTGTCTCATAGCAATAATAGAACATAATTATGGAAACGCAGAGAGGGGTGAGTAAGGGAAGAGAGGCCAGAAAAAAAATAGAAACGTTGACATTAAAGTACAGTGCGGGGAAGCGTCGTTAAAAACACCTCGTTATGGTGTTTAAGTTAATTCATATCGATGTGGCCCAGCGCGGGCGTATTGACGGCATGTAGCGAGACCATTATTATTATTACTATCATCTGAGTGGGCTTTATGAGCGGTGAGCGATGGGCACTCAAATATTGACAGACGGCAAAATGAAAAAGGTAGAGCTATCGATTTAAATCTGTCATTCCAAATGGGATCAAACCTCCTTGTCGTACACGCACGTCAGTTTTTTTCACTTGCGACCAAATCACAGCGTACCACTTTTTGAATCAAATGTCATCTGATGGCGTTTCACAGCCTGTCACCGCTATCACAGCCCCGGTGCGGCGCCTGTGCTGGGGGTGGCGCTGGCTTTGACTTTGTACGTTGACGAGCAGAAGAAGAGGTGCTTGCATGTTGGATGAGTTCTGACACTTCTGTCACCACACACACATACACACACACACACACACACACAGACACACACTCACACACACCCACAGACACACAGACACACATACACACACACACACACACACACACACACACACACACACACACACACACACACACACACACACACACACACACACACACAGTCGCCAGGACGAGTGATCACATAAACAAGCTAGTGAGTCAAGAGATGGCACGTAAATAGGCACAAAGGCAAAAGCACACACACACACACACACACACACACACACACACACACACACACACACACACACACACACACACACACCACACACACACACAAGTTGTTAACTCTGAGAGCTAGTGTTGTTGTGCCAGACTTTGTCTTATATTGAACTTCAGATGTTTTCTGTTCCTATTGCCATGTGTGTGTGTGTGTGTGTGTGTGTGTGTGTGTGTGTGTGTGTGTGTGTGTGTGTGTGTGTGTGTGTGTGTGTGTGTGTGTGTGTGCGTATACGTGGTCCAACACTTTAATCCAACCATACATTTACACACATAAACCGACAGAAAGTGTGGAAAATGGATGAAAGCAGATGAGATTCAACAGACATTCCCTAAGGGCTGGAGAACAGGCAGCAACACGGAGATGATCAGGGAGATCCAGTGACTGCGATGGTTGAACAGCAGTTGTGTGAGGTTCAATTTTATGCAAAAGATACCTGCGGTCTGATTGGGCTGATCCAGTTGCATTCACTGTTAGACGGCGAACCAATTCCTGCTGAGTCAGGCAACGTGGGGCATCCTGGCATCCACATTTGTTTGTGATAAATTGGAACGTAAATTACATTTCTCATTGCGATGATTCTTTCCATTTGCCTAGTATTTGCAGATATTTGATAAAACAATATGAGCTGGCAGAAGAAAACAATGAACGTTACAATTTCTCCATGAAGAAACATGAATACAAATAGCAGCGAATGACTATGAAATAAATAACTGGTGTTGCCTTTTGGCGGTTTTCTTCTCAAATCAGGCCTTGCGTTCCCAATCAGGGTTAACATGTATGAATACCTTCCTAAAGAGCTTATGATCTGGTAGAATTTCAATAATTTCCAGAGGGGCTTTGGACTTTTAATGTAACAGCTTGCCGTTGGAAGTAGAACACACGCACGGTTTTAGGCTTTGAATGCACAAGGGGCATTCATAATATTTCTAATTCTAATTTGTATTCAAACAAATGAATTCAGAACACATTTGAATGTAATGTGCACCGCTGGCAGATCCCGTCTCTGGAGCACCTAATCTGAGCAGCCGAGGCGGCCATTATTGTAATCGTGTCTACTTTCTCATCCTTCGCTCCTGACATTCAGCCCAATTGCTCAACTATCATGGAAATCAGCTTGAAAGGGGGAGTCATTTTCCTAATGACATTTCGCCAACGAGGAAGGGGGTGGCGAAAATTCAATTGAATTTTTCCAACGCGGACGTAATCACAAGCTTGTCCTCTCGTCGTGTGGCGACACATCGGAAGACGTGCTCGGGCGATGTCCACGTGAAAGGGCGATCGTTGCACACTTGAATGTCAGATGCTCGTCCTGTCATCCACGTGTACGCGTGGAGCAGACGATCCACGGGCGTGTGTTTAACGAGAACAGAATGAGACGCATAATGAGCGAGCAATTCACTCAGGAACGTATGAGAGAATGGTCGTTATGGTTAACGTTTTAATCTAGGCTATTTAATTATATTAAATAATTGTAATGATTTCATTATTGTTTTTATCAAAGAAATCGTGGTTTGTTCATTGAGCGCCCCTCGAGTGAAAATGGGGATTTTCCATTTCATCAGCTGGAATCTTAATTTAAAGACATTTTAAGAACGAACATTGAGGGACTATCATTTAAGGAGAAGCAAAATGAAATGCAATGAAAGTTTAAGCAAGTAAAGGACTAATTATATCCTGTGAAGAAATACATTTTAATAACAATCGGTCGTAAACAGAAGTTTTGAGCAAGTATTAAAAATG
>NC_044055.1:15744956-15750592 GCF_902167405.1 Gadus morhua | reverse complement strand
GAGAGAGGAGAGAGAGAGAGAGAGAGAGAGAGAGAGAGAGAGAGAGAGAGAGAGAGAGAGAGAGAGAGAGAGAGAGAGAGAGAGAGAGAGAGAGAGAGAGAGAGAGAGAGAGAGAGAGGGAGAGAGAGAGAGAGAGAGAGAGAGAGAGCGAGAGAGAGAGAGAGAGCGAGGGGAGGGGGAGAGGAAGGGCAGGAGGGAGGGAGAGGGAGAGACAGGGAGAGCAAAGATGTCGTTTTGTTTTAATATGAGTTTACCTTTCTTCTTGTGTGTGTGTTCACGTGCGCAAGAGTGAACATTGTCTGAGCATAAGCACATGAAGCGGAGTTACTCTAAATGTGGGAAGTTGGTGCGTCTGGGTGTGTGTGTCTGTCTGTCTTTAACTGTGTGTGTGTCTGTCTGTCTTTAACTGTGTGTGTGTCTGTTTCTTTATCTTTCTGAGTTTGCGTGCGTGTGTGTGTGTGTGCGCATGTGTGTGTGCGCGCATGCTTCAAACAGTGCACAAGAATGTGGGCGGGGAAGCAAACACACACATAAAACACACACACCCACACACAAACACAAGGGACTTTCGGAACAGTGGGATATTTTCTTCTCCCCGGAACAATGTGCCAAACGTAAACAATCAACAAAAAGGTTTCTGAGAGAGAAACGAGGCCCAGCGATAACGACGAAGGAGTGGACGTCTGTGAATTTAAACACGAGCAGGAGGGCAGTGCCAGCCAGCGCTGCAGGAGGGCGGAGCCAGCGCTGCAGGGGGGCGGAGCCAGGCTCGGACTCATTTGTACAGAACCATCGTTTTTTTATTGCATCTGCTGTGGCAGTAATGTGAATAATTCAACTCACTACTTCATTCCAGATCAAAATGATGAATCATTTAATTCCTGCAAAAGATTTTCCCCTTCTCTTTATGCCCGCCAGGAAAAAAAAATAGAAAACGGGAACAATTTTAACGATTTACGGATATGATTTCACTCTTGCGTAACACCGTGATGCGTCGTTATGTTTACATGCATTACACAGACACACACACTGTACATACATTATGCAGTACTGACGTACGCACACACACAAGGTATAAACGCAGTACACACACACAAATAATGGACACACACACCCACACACACATGAAGGACTGGGATGCTTTGTAATGCATTGGCTACAGTCTGAGATCAGATATCAGAGCCAAGAAAATCCTCAACCAATGGATTTGGTTGAGGATTTTCTCAGTTTCTCAGAATATATAATTATGAAACACTTATTGATGGCTGGAAATATCCAATCTAGTGCGAAGGTCATTTGTGTTAGAAATCTCCTCCCTCCTCTAAATCAGTCTTGAGGACCAACTGCCGTGTTATTAAAATAATCACGGATAAGAGCAGGCAATCAATACTGCACACTCCCTCTCTCCGCATCACTTTACACAACAACACAAAAACAACAACGCAACGACAATGCGGTTGAACATACTGTACATCAGCAGGCTCCCAACTTAAGGTTTATTTATTAATTTCCTGTCTATTCTTTAAGAACACTGGGATGCTAATGAGATGAGTTTTCAGCTGGAATGCAAATTTTGATACCGTGTTACATTCAATAATAGATTATAAATACTGTGGAGGATTCAAGTGTTTTTTTCTAAAGATGTCTATGGAAAAAAAAATAAAAATCAATGTCTGTATGTAAATACAATTTAAATGTAAATATCACTGGATAGTATTGCTAAGAGAGAATCTATATATATGAAAATGGAGGAGTAAAAAAATACGATAAATGTTCAATTGGGGCACACAGCTGTATGTTCTACAGAGGTTTATTTCAGTTAAGCTAGCGGTTCCCGCTCAGCTACATGCTTTTAGAGTAATGGTCAAACATGACGTCTATTTGAAAGCTGTTGTTGTTTTAAGTTGGTTTTGGGCTGGCTTTTATGTGAAATGGGACAAGTCAGGGATTATACAATTCTATGTCATCTGTTCTTTAGACCTTTATAAGTCCGAGCAACATAAAGTCTGGCACAGCAAAATAAAAATCAAACAGCAACATGTTTTTTTTTCTATTCCCCGAAGGAGGCTCCATCGGATGTAAGCAAAAAAAAACCTTTTAAGAAAGTATATCCTTAAAGGAAATACTCACAAAATTGGCACATCTATTATTTATAAACACACTAACTGCTTCTTTTCCTCACTTGGATTTCTCGCCTTGGAGGTGAAGGAAGATTTACCTTTTGAACACACACCGAATGAAAATAATAATACAAACCCACTCATTGCACAACCTCGATAAGCTAATGTTTTTTTCTGGACTGGAACTTTCTTGTTACAATCGGTTTCATTTTCCCGTTCAGGTGTGGCGGTTTGATGGTGTGCTATGTGATGGTGTTCTGCTTTATTGCGTCTTACTGTGTGCTGGGCACTAACATGACTCTGATAGCGGCGGGCGACGGAAGAAATACTCCCACTTTGTTCCTGCCACAGTGTCAAAAGTAGCAATGTAGAGGCACGATTAAATCAAAATAATGGTTTGAGTAGATCGCTCGGTCTGAAGTAGCGGCGTGACTAAAGGTTGACAATTCTGTTACAATTGTCATTAAAGTCTGTGATTTCTGTCTCGCAATCGTGTGGCTGCCGGGAATCGCTCCGCTGTGTTGTTAACGAGCGAACGCCATCACAGGTGGAAGTATCCGGTTGTGACATCACAAGTGGCAGCCTACGGTTCAGACATCACAAGTGGAGGTATCCGGCTGTGACGTCACAAGTGGGAGAGCCCCCCCAGATGTATGATGGATAGGTAAACTCCAGCCTGTCAGAGGCTACAATCCACCCTTCATCATGCTTCATTGTGTTGGAAAGCGTTCCAACCTGTAATGTGACACAAGTTAAATAGGGGCCTTTTAAAGGTGCGTTCACACCAAACGCGAAGGGGCGACGCAATCCCGTACAAAGTGAACTTAGAGACGCGAATCAGGCGAATTATTCGCTAGAGAAAACCGGCGACAAGTTTTGTCGCCGGCGACAAATTCGCTCGAGTTTAAATATTTCAACTTTGGCGTGACATTTGCGTGATGACAGCCAATAAGCGTTCAACAGCGTGGCCACTGAGTGATATGTGTAACGTAACAGCCAATCGGCGTTCAACCGGCCAACCGTTCCCTGCAGTGCAGTCCGGGGTGAACCGCAGCAAATTCGCCTGACAAAAATTGCACAGCGACAGTTTATGATTTGTCGCGCGACAAAACTTGGACGACAACGTGAACGGGCGACAAATGTGTCTTTTGGTGTGAATGCACCTTTAGAGCTGAGCACCAGCCATCCTGCCCTGGAGGTTAGACATGAGGCATAACAGCAGTCAATGTCGTGTAACTAAACTATACACAAATCTGGGGAAGTACTTAAAAGTTAACGAGTTGCCATTACTGCGACGGCATTTCCCTACAATAAGCATTCTTAGGAACTGTACATCTTGCAGCCGCAGTGGCGGCGGCATCAAGATACCGGTGCTCACAAAGCGGTGGCCGGATTGGTGTGTAGCATCCAATCCCCTCACTGGTTCGCGGTGGTCCATGTTTTTAAGAACACGGTCCCCCAATGTGACAAACTTTAAAGTAAGGACACTGCAGTCTAATTGGTGTGCTTTTGCATTAGCAAGCAAATATGAGCCTCCCTGCTTTGTGAGGAATACACGCAGATGATGGATGGACTGCGAATCGCGCTGCAAACTTTTTGTTTTTGGTTTCTTTATGTGTTGTTGTTTTGGCCGCAGCCACATTCAGTTGAAGTCAAATGCTTTAATCATGCAGTCTGTGTCCACCGAGATATATTTGAAATGTTACATTGTTTTTTGGGCGCGACAGGCTTTAAATATAAATGCTCCCACCTTGTGTGTTACGCAATACTGCCATCAACAACAACCCCCCCCAATCCCCAAAGACCAGCCGCTGCTTGAGGACTCTGATTGGCTGCAGGTGTTCCCACTTCTATCTTCCTTCTCAATTAATCCCCCTAACAGCTATTTCCCCGCTGATTGGCCGAAATCAAAAGCGATGATTCTTCCTGATTTCCGGGGAGGGGGCGGTGACTAAAAGGCCACTCCATGGATCTCATTATCCCTCCGTTCCAACGCGCAGCGAGCAGCAACCGCATTGGTTTTCAATCAAACCCGTGATTAGCCTACACACTCGTTTCAAATGGAGCTAGGGCAGGAGTGGCGTCAGAGTTGCCTCGACAACCCACAAAATGGCAGACGGAGCACCAATCCAAAAGTATCCCCCCCCAGTCTCAGCATTACTCACAGTGCATGTAGGTCTGATGATGTCGTCGGCTGTGAGTGGTTGGAGGTCGAGGGGTTCTCAGCCAATCAAAAAATGTTCTTGATGTCTGAAGGTGGGGGTGGGGAGGGTGGCGGGAGGGAGGGAGGGAGGGAGGGGGGGCGGGGGGGGTCTCATCCGTGATCTGTTCCCCTTGCACGATGTCGCCCGAGCTCCACATGTGGCATACTGAACAAAGTGTGTAGTCAGTTCTGTCTTGACTTTTTCTTTTTTGTAAAATTTGAATAAAAAATGCGATGTATGAAAAAAAAGATGGATATTGAGCCGGACCTTGTCGTTTGTGTGTCGGAGTGTGTGTGTGTCGTGTGTCGGTGTGTGTGTCCTTCCTGTGCCAGAGTTCACCGGCGTCTCAAAATAATCAGACTCCTGCGTCTTTGCGTTTGCCTCAGCAGGCGAGACGGGAACTGCCTGCAAGAGAAGGGGGGGGGCTGGGGGTGGTGGAGGAGGAGGTGGAGGTTGGGGCGGTGGTGTTGGTGAGGGTGTGAGGTCACTGATAGAGGACAGGCGGTGAGGACAGTCAAAGAACGGCGCGGAAAGAAGAAGAAGAAGACAATTTCTCTTTTCTCATTTGTTTCGGCGCTGAGAAAAAAAAAAAAGGGAATGGAAAAATAAGCGATTTGTGATCCCGGGGAAGCAAATAGAGCATGTCTGACAGCCACTACACACTGATGATGAGGAGCCCCTTAACGGAGCCCTGCGGAGCCCCTCCGGCATGCCGCAGGTCCGTCTCCATGGTAATGGATTGGAGTGGGGGGGGGTCACAGGCGCCATTTTGTAGTTTGGGACTGAACGGCTGATTTATGGGATGTATTATTGTAATCGAATGCGGACTGGGAGTAGAGCAGGAGGGGGGGGGGTGATTTCGATAGGTGTGAAGGTGGGGTTATTTTGGTGGAGAGGGATCGAGTTAGCCTTGTGTCTGCCGCTGATTATGGCCATAATACCGTGCCTCGCATCGGGGTGGGCTGGGAGGTTGGGGGGGAGACTGCACTGAGCAGGGTTAGCGGTGAATATGCTATTCCCCGGCCCCCTTCATACACTCAGTTTGTGATTAGTTTCCAGACGGTCTTGCAGGAGGAATCGGGAGGGGGGGGGGAATTGTTCGAGTGGCCTTCTTGTGTTCTACCATTTCATAATAATTTGATTTACTCGCCCTGTTTGTGTTAGTGTGTGTGTTTGTGTGTGTGTGTGTGTGTCTGTGATGGAACGGTGACCTGGAAATTAGTTCATGGAAATCACTTTTCTCCTGAGGTCCATCTCTCTCTCTCTCTCTCTCTCTCTCTCTCTCTCTCTCTCTCTCTCTCTCTCTCTCTCT
>NC_044055.1:15669956-15742456 GCF_902167405.1 Gadus morhua | reverse complement strand
CACGTTGGGCCCGTGCCAGGTCTGGAGTCTTTTAGTTAACAACACTGTGGCTGTGGGGCTGTAGTAACACACGCCGCTGTTAATCAAACAACAGACATGTTGTGTTCGCTGCATGAGACCCCCTCGGAGGGAGAGAAGAAGAGGGGGAGAGGGAGAAGGAGGAGAGGAGAAGAGGGGAGACAAGGGGGAGGTTGAGGAGAACTGGGACGAGAGAGGGAGGGAAGAGGGGAAGCAGAGAGAGGAGGGTGTGATAGAGAAGGGGGGGTCAGGGGGTTGAGGGAGGGGTCAGAGAGGGCGAGCTATTAGTTCTAAATCTTTATTGGAGTTGTGAGCCTTGTCTTTCTGCTCCGCGACATGGCGTTAGCAGAGCTGACATAATCCTTTAGCACGCTTCCGCAAGCACAGATCATTTCCCTAATACCACAAGCTAATCATTCAAAGACGTTAATAAGCATGCACACGACACACACACACACACCCCTTCTCCCTCCTCCCCTGCCCATAAACATTTCCAAAGTCACGGCTCTGCGCTGGCTCGCTTTAAAACACACACACGCTCACACACACACACACACACACACATGCAAGAATAGATAGAGCAAAACATGCATAAAACATGCCTTTGACCTGCGTGTCGTCATGGGACCCGTGCAACTGCTGTGTGTCTACCGGAGCGGAGTGGTGGTTAAAACGATCCTCTCCACTCGATAAGAGGAACGGCCTCTTGACAGTTTTTATTGTCGCCAGCCGGGCCATCTTAAAGCATTAGGACCGGGGTACTGTCGGGAGGTGCGGGGGAATACGGGCAGTGGTGTGCACTGTGCAGTTCCAGGCGGATTTAAGATTGTAATCCGTGGACAGGTAACCCGGAAGCTCAGTGAAATAACAATGAGCCCCGGAGGAAGAAGGGTTTATGTGCTGTGCCGTGTCGAGATGTTGTCAGGCCGCGGTTGTAGAGCTATACGTAACATGAATAAAATATGTCTGTAGGATATTATATCTAAACACTGAGGGCCGGGAGATGTTCTCCGTCGGGCTTTTGCCGCTTTTCTTATTATTTTATATAAATGTATTTTTTCTGTCTGAGTCGATGGGATGAGTCGAGCAGAGTGATCCTATCTGGGGTAATGTTGTTGTGTAGGTAAAGACTGGGTCTATCTCTGTCCCTCTCCCTCTCCCTCCCCCTCTCCCCCCCCCCCCCCCCCCACCCCTCTGCCTCTCTCGCTTACCTCCTCTCTCTGGCTCTCACAATTCAATTGGGTTCGTTCTCTTCGTCTAGTCATCATGGCGACAGCGTGCGCGTGCGTCGTGTCTCCTCCGCTCCTTCCACAGCACAATGCCTTGGATCAAGATCAAAGGGAAAAACAACCCAAACTACTCCCCGCACCACCCCCCTCCGAAACTCGATAAACGGGGACAAACCCCGAATCAAACCGCCTCATTAGCCTGGCCGTGCGTATATTGGTTCATTAGCCAGAACAAGCGCGGGAACATCAGCCCCTCAAGGTAGACGGGTCGTTTGCGGAGCATCGGCTCATCTAGGGGATGTAATGCCTGGCTCATGGGTCTAGGCATGACTTCACATCTAGGAGTCTTCTTGTGCTGCCGTCACTTAACAGAGGGTTTATCTGAAGGGTTGGGCCCACTTGTGTTTTTATGTGTGTGTGTGTGTGTGTGTGTGTGTGTGTGTGTGTGTGTGTGTGTGTGTGTGTGTGTGTGTGTGTGTGTGTGTGTGTGTGTGTGTGTGTGTGTGTGTGTGTGTGTGTGTGTCCGTGCGTGCCTGTGTGTTTGTGTGTATGTGTGCGTGCTGTGGGTGGTAATAGTCAACGTTGGGTACACCAGCAGAAGGCCAACCACGGTGTTTGAGTGAGTGGGATAAAGTAGAATAAAGCTAAACCCTAATGGAAGAAATAGAAGTGTCGCTTCGTCTTTATGAAAAGTGCAATACAATAGTAGCGTTTCAGTGTCAATCTTTAAAGTTATTCTCTCTAAAAGAACCAGCTCGTAATATTCCCTTTTAACTGTCGATGTTTAAGAAGACATATTTTTTAAGCAGCTGTCTGCTCGATAAATCGCAGCCTGTTCTGATGGCAAAGTGTATGAATAATATTTCAGTCATTGATTAAAAACGTTAATCATTTCTCGTACGACGTGGAAGTATTGCTTTCTGCTACCCCAAGTATTTCAACAATATTCATTAATTCACGTTATGTTAATGTTAAGCATTCTGTTTTATTCCACTTCCATTATTAAACACCCAACTGTAAACACGATGAGCTTTACTGCTGTTTGGTATTTTGGCAGACATAAAAATAGTTATTGTTCTCGTATAGTAGTCTAGAGCTGGGCTGTTTTTATGTAGAATTGTATTCATGCTGTCAAAAGGAACTACATTAAAAGATAATAAAAGATGACAAAACAACGTTTTGAATAAAGGCAACTTCAAAACGTCAATGAAATGTTCCAAGTACCTTCCGAGTAATAATCGTATTATAAAGGAGCTCAGCCTACCACCTGTACAACCACAGCTGTCTCTGAACACTCAGCCAGGTGTAGCTCGTGTTCATTTGCAATCTACAATAGATCAACACAGCAGGCCGAAGGCAAATAGGCTAAGAACAAACAGAATGCCTCGCTCTTTTCTTTTGATATCTGCTGCCACCTGGTGGAGAAACACACTACAAATAACTTCTGGTAACGGTTGCATCATCATTGAATCATCAATAGACGTAGGAAGACGTTGTGACACGGTCATGATATTTTCCCCATTTAATATTATCACAACAGAGAAACCCTCAAACACACGTTCAGTAACACGACGGCAGTAATCAACCGTGCAGTGCTGCTGGGAGCTCTCCATAGTGCTGATTCCTGGTGGTAGACGACTCCCGAGAACCAGTACCAGATACCGTAAAAGGAAACAGATAGTAATCTATTGATTATTTAAAGATAAAATGAATTGAATTACCCCTGCCTTAAATTGAATGCTTGCAAGCCTTTAGCATTTAGTCTATATATATATATATATATATATATATATATATATATGGACGGATGTAAATGGTTTATCTTATGGGGGACATTTTTAAATGATTTTATAAATTCACTTGCAAAAGAAAAAAATGCATCAGATTCGAATGGTTTTAGCTAATCATTAAGCTTGGTTATCAGGTCACTACATTCTCTGTGTTCAGGTTAACTGGACTCACTGTGAGTTGTGCTGTGAAATCATTCTGTTGTGTTGTGTTGTGTTGTGAAATCATTATCAGTCCACTTTTCTCCTTCAATCATGCTACAATGGACACTGCAGTGGAGAGCAAGTTCTGCTCTTCCCTCAACCATCCTCATTATCTAGTCCCTTTCATTCCCTGTCCATCAAACCCTCCTCCTCCTACCTGTCTCACACGGTGTCTCTCAATACTTTCTCTATTCTCTCTCTCTCTCTCTCTCTCTCTCTCTCTCTCTCTCTCTCTCTCTCTCTCTCTCTCTCTCTCTCTCTCTCTCTCTCTCTCTCTCTCTCTCTCTCTCTCTCTCTCTCTCTCTTTCTCTCTCTCACTCTCCCTCAGTCCTTCTGTCTCTCTCTCACTCTCTTTCTCACCCTCTCCCTTTCACTATCTCTCCCCCCCTCTCCCCCTGTCTCCCTGCCTCTATCTCCCCCTCTCTTATGCTCCGTCTCTCTCTCTTTCTCTACCTCTCTCTCTCTGGCTGTCTCTCTGCCCCCCGGTGTAGCAATCCTCTCCAACAGTAATCATCTTCTCATTGCTAAACTTAGCATCGTCCTCACGCCAAATTTGAGATGGAACACAACATGGTGATTAAGGCTGACACTCCAGACTGGGGCTGCTGTGTATATAAATAATATAAATACAGGCCTCCGTTTAGGTTATTTTTTCGCCGGATTACAAGCGCAGCGAGGACTGTCTGTTTCGCTCACGGTTTTCGAGACATCTAGATCTAATTTCAGCAACACATTCTGTCCGTATAGTACCGCTGTCTTCGGTCTTGAAACTGTGAAAGTTTCCTTGCGTGTGTCTCTCTTTCTGACTCACCAGGAGCAGCAGAACAGGATGTTCCCACTGCACCCCGCAGTTAAGCACTGAATTTCTGGCTCGCCATCAAAACCCCAGGAATAGCATCGACTATACAAATGCTGATTCACCACCTAATTCCTCCATAGCGACAGTTTATATAATATGTATTTTTATTCATCTGTATGAATACAGTCGTCAGTGCGTTTCTATGGACGGTAGCAATTAAGACAGCAGCTGGGTGCTGAAGACGTTGTTTTTTTTCTTTCTCCTTCGTATTCTCCTCCTCCTTTTCCTCCTTCTTCTCCTCTCCCGCGTCTGTCTCCCCTGACATTGACAGGCGGGGATAAAGCCTACAGCTGCTCCTGGAGGTGATGTGGAAGAGCAGGGGAGAGCGAGAAGAGGAGGAGGGGAGGGAGAGATGAGGAGTAGAGAGAGAGAGAGAAGGGAGAGAGAAGAGTGTAGAGAGGGAGAGAGAGGAGGGAGCGAAGTGTAGAGAAGGAGAGACAGAGAGACAGAGAGAGAGAGAGAGAGAGAGAGGGAGTGGGAGAGAGATGAGGGAGAGGAGTGGTAGAGAGTTGAGGGAGAGAGAGGAGTGGAGAGAGAGAGAGAGAGAGAGAGAGAGTCTGGGATGAGAGGTAGGTCTACTATTAGAGATAGAATAGATGGATGGATATATTTATAGATGGATTTACAAAGAAAGGTAGAGAAGAGTGATCGACAGATATACTGTATACCAACAGATAGACAGACAGACCGACTTCCTTGGATAGATAGGTGAAGCAGAAGGACAGGAAGAGACATAAAAGGGATAGGGGGAAAGAACGATTTAGTTATAAAGAGAGAGAGAGAAAGACAGATAGAGTAGGGGAGGAGATGACAGGCAGATAGAGACACATACTGATAGACAGAGAGGGATAGAGACGGATAAGGAAAGATAGAGGGAAAGAAAACGATAGAGAGAGAGGAAGAGTGATAAGAGGACGAGACATTCAAAATTAGACGAGCCTTCGGAGGAAATGGACGACCAAAGAAATGTAATCATCTATTGATAAGGGAAGAGTTGTAAATGCTTCATTGTTGGCCAACTTTTTATCACAGAATCAGCTCTGAAGAGCGAGGCAGCACTAGGTACTGAGGAAGAGGCTGGGGAGAGATTCAAATCAGTGTTCAAGAAAAGGAGAGCTACGGTTTAATTTAGCATAGGATTCATTTAGGCCATTTGCACCCTCAGAGAGTGAACTGAATCCTGGTAATAGTCCTCTCATGATCATCGTCATAATTATTTCATCATAAGTAGGCTTGAGTATGGTCATAAATAACACATGCCCAACACAGCAAATGGGAATTATGGAATTTAAAGCAATTTGTGTCACGGTGGAATACAAACTTTTCCTGGAAAAAAGAGAATTAAGCCACTTCATTTTAGTTATTGTATTACTGTTTTATTAATCCTAACTGATAGATTAAAAGTTTAACAGACATAATTGTGTTTTAGAAAAACTCATTCAATCTGCACTTTTGATTGAGTTGGATACAAAAATAAGACGGATTCAGCAGAGATACAGGATGGCCGTTTAAAAGATATGATTCAGCTAATGCACTACTTCTGTGATTGTTTTAAAAGAATCCGCTTGATTAAAAACATTCAATGGATCGAAATGCTAAAGCGGGCAGGCTGATCGTTACACTGCTCAAAAAAAAAAAACCTGTTAAATTATTATTAATAATTTTTTCATTCAGAATTCAGCAGAATTGATCACAGCTATTAAAGAAATAGGTGGTTTATCCATGTTTACCTACCACAAAATCAGATAAATAGGAGCACACAACTGAAATTGACATCATAAGGGTGCATCGGGGAGATAGTATAACAAGATAGCATAACTATTTGTATAGCAACATTGAGACACCATGGGTTGGTATTTAAATGCAGGATTTAAGCGTCCCTGTTTCCATGGGTAGAAGATTGATAGTGTTCATTCTGGCCACTGTAACACCTGGACCATTGATCCTGTTTGACTGGGAGCTAGCATTAATTACCTGACTGGGCAAACACACACTTTGACTAATCGTTCATATTTAATAATCCTTTGCTTGTGATTATTAGAAATAAGCCGAGCTAAGCAGATCTCAAGAGGCCGGAATGAAGGATTGGGTGGGCACACGTACACAATGCACACAAGCTGGCACACACACACACACACACACACACACACACACACACACACACACACACACACACACACACACACACACACACACACACACACACACACACACAACACACACATCCAAACACGGTCGCACACACACACACGCACACACACATAGAAAGAAAATCGGTTTGGGATGAGGATTTTTTTCACAGATTAATAGTGTCTTGGGAATGCATAGCAATTAGATTAAAAAAATTACATTACTCACCAATTTACCACAAGATGGCTTAATTAGCTAGTGTTTTTTCATCAGCTGGTTAACATTCACCAGGCCTTCCTAAGATTAATGTTGAAACCTATTTTTATCTTGTTGCATTGTTTTTATCTTAATCACTGAATATAAGAATATACCTTATCGTCCCAGACAGGAAATGAGAGTGTCAGAGTAGAAAGCACAGTACAGTAATAGGATTGAATAAAATGTGGACATTACAAACTACAAACCACTTATTTTCATCTTTCATTCTCTGTTGGAATATGAAAAGTGTGTGCAAAAAATTCACAATCAAATCGAATAGGAGATAGTTCAATGGAGATAGTTGAATGGAGTTTGCATCGACTCACTGTCAAAGCCCTCACTGTGATAGTTTAATTCTCTGAACCCGTCTGGGAACACCAGGCGTGGTCCAGACCTCTGCCAATCGGAGACTTGAGTCAAAGTGAAGCAGCTTCCTAGCGCGGTTCCCCTGAGCCAAGCGATTCGCCGAAGGCCTCTACAGCTGAGTTATTCCAGTAACCTACACAACTGGCATCTATAGTGTACTTATCGCCTCACCTGTATTTGCCCTTAGAATTGCATTATGGTTTTTCAAACTGCTAAGGTTGTAGATATTTCACACGCTGAACTCGTTCCTTGTTTATTTTGCTGAATTCCGAACTTTTTATTACAACGGCTTGAATGGATGGGCAGAACTGCTGTGGACTTTTTTGTGACATTGCGTAAAAGTTTCTGGGATTCTGACCTTGCTTCCTTTACTCCCTATCTTCCTATGATTGCCTCTTCTTTCCTTCCTTCCTCATTTGCTTTAAAGAAAGGAAATATGTCATGTAAAAGATCTTACTTAACTTCATGAACCACATTTAAAGTGCAAGATCTGTTATATTGTTTGACCAAACATATACTGTTCTCAAAGTATCTCTACTTTAAAACGAAAGGCTTTTGGAACTCAATTTGAGACCAGAAATGCTAATAATGTAATAGCTGGGGCGCTAATCGCAAGGGGACACAATTAGCCTCTGCGTATAATTTCTCATTAAAACAGCGCCTGGAGTTAGCACAGTGTTGAACTAGAAACACACTCTGTATTTATGTTTCACACTCTGGTTTTACCCCTCCTGAGTGGGCCTGCAGGTTAAATGGTTCATTAGTTAATTGGTTAATTGGCCTCAGGTGTGTAAAATGAGCTGGTTTTGAAGCAATGGCCCCTGACTCGCAGGTTAAACACACTTGATAAATAGATGACTTTTCTTTTAAAATTGACTGCCATCACCGGATCCCATTACAGGAGGTTAAAGTTCAATACAGATGAACAACGCTAAGTACCGTTGTGATTCATTGAAGGGGCGTGGCCGTTTGTGGTGAATCGTGCTGCAGCTGTGAGTACAGTGGAACCCAATTCAATCAAAAGCGAGTGTGTATTGGGGAGTGCTAATTTATAGGGTGCAGTCAAGGGTTTTATGAAGCAATGCAATCACAAACCCTCTACATAAACAAACTACAACTTTTCCCGGATAAAACCTTCCAGCTCCGGGGTAAACGTACAATTTTTGTGGCCTTTTCCGTTTTTTACGAGACAATTAAAAACCCATCCCAGCCCTGTGGCGGATTACAACGGCCTCTAATAAACCACGGTGAATAAAAGTCTGCGCCGTTACCAGCCAACGTAAATAAATATTCAGCTTGCTCGTTGAACTGTGACATCTTGGAGCACCGCAGTACCGATGCAGTTGATCTGGCTTTGCGCTAGATGGGCACGAGAGGCGGGGAACGCTCAATTCACCTTTAATACCACAAACGCACCAGGAGGAGCGGGAACCAGACCCGGGGCGGCGGGCTGAGCCCTGACGCCCGGACCCTCCCCTCCCCCCTCTGGAAGATGGACCACCCGGGCTCCATCCAGTCGTCTATCTGGGGGAGGTCCTGATAGAAGCCACGTGCACAGCCGCGTGCACGTGTGTTCCCAGTGGGGAGCTGCCTGTGTAAAGTGTCAGATGCGGTCTTCTTAAAAGATAATCCCTTCGTAGCGGTCGCTCCCGGCTTCACTTAAACATCAGCTTACTAACATCATTTTGCAAAATGTCTTCCATGTACCGATTCTGCTGGAGGGTATTCAGCGTATGCACACCTGCATGGAAAGTCAACGATGGTTATTATAATGCTTTGGTCTTTTGGAGTCCATGTGGGATTCACAGCAAAACAGTGAATCGCCGTACAAGCAAACGTGTTATCCCCAAAGTGCTTCATAGCCATTGTTTATATGCTTGGCGCAGTCTAAATGTAGGCAATCCACTCTCTTAGATGTTTGAGGCATGGATCGGTGTACGGTGTACCTGTTGCTACAGTCCACTTTGTAGGCTGGGAGGCTTACAATATCATACTTCAAACACTTACACCAAATCTCACAGGAGGGTGGATTTCAAAATAGGTTAAAATGACTGATGGGAAAAGTGACCCTTTCAAACTTATGCTGTGATTTAAAAGCAGACATACAGATGGTCATTTTCTTTCTCGTCAATTTAGTTCCCATATTTGACATTATCGTTCAAAAGGGGTAATTCCAAAAGTGTGATGAGTTGAGCCAACAGAGGCGAACTGCAGTGCGCCTCCAGCACTGCTGTAGTTTTCAAACTGGCGTGGTGGAACTACGTCGGTTAACTACTGTGGATTCGGCCTGGAGCTGTCCGTGGTGCTGAACCAATAGACCTTCAGTTGGCCAGAGGAGGGCGCTGTCCGCGCCGTAACAGTGCTGCAACTATTCATCGTTGGTTTTCAGCGGTTTCATTCTTATTTATTTACTCAATTAAAATATAGCAATACCAAAAAAAATCATAACCAGTCAGCCAACTAGCCAAAAAACTAACCAACAGACATTTTCAGGAGAAGTTTCGCTTTAAATAGGGACACTTATGCACCAAGAAATGCACCAAGAAAGCAGTTGTGGGCTTTGGGGTGTTGTATTGTACATTCCGGATCCACCCTGTTAGAGTCCTGCAGAGAGACACATCCTCCTTAATGTCCACAACTGCTCCCAACGCAGAGCGGAAAATCCCCTGAGTGCTGTGTATCCCAGCGTGACTAAACACACACACAAACACACACACACACACACACACACACACACACACACACACACACACACACACACACACACACACACACACACACACACACACACACACACACACACACACACACACACACACACACACACACAGTTGTACTACTGAAATGCTTCGATCATTTGACACAGATCAATTTGTTATAAGCAGCATTCATGGTAAGAGATTTCAAACAGTAATGTCTTCCAACCAAATTCACCCATAACCCTAACCCAAACCTAGTAATTTATCTAGTAGTCACAAAGTCCTGCCATTTGTTTTGTGAAACATACCAAATCATCAAGTGTCTTGTCTGTCTGGTATTCAAATTCAGCAGATGCTTTCATCCAAAGATACTTAATGAATTCCAATATATTTCATTATGGCTGCTCCCTTAAGGCGCTGCTGGGATTCAAACCCATGATTTCCTGTTTACAAAACAGTTGAGTAAACCATCTCAGCCACAGGGCCTCCTTTATGCTGTGTGCTCAGATACCCGAGGCAACAATGAAGCCAGCGGCAGTTTACCAGCAGAGCAGCGAACGTGAACTAATGCATAGTGATGCATTCACAGTAGTGGACCCGGACTAAGACCTCGTGGTTGGCTGTGTTGGTATTGTCTCAAAAGCAACAAGGATGAGCTTCAAAGGAAAGGGATTTATGTTTTATTCGGTTCCTTGTGGTGTTTTAAATGTGCATGAAAACCAAACAAAACGCGTAGACGCACTCAAATACACACACATACACGGATGCTCACACAAACAGTAGAAGAGAGCATATACATCTTCTATTCTGAGTGAAGCTATCTTCCCCCCCCCCCCCCCCCCCCCCCCCCCACAAACACACACACAGACACACACACACTTTCTGTAGTAGGTCCTTTAAATATGGAATATTCCAGGGTATTTAGAAGGTTAAAGAGCAAGTCGTAACCGCCATCCATTGTTAACATTTAGCCCACTGTTGACATTTAGTATGAGATTACAAGATAGGCCCATCCCTCTTATACCAGTAAGACTCACTGTATGTGTGTGTGTGTGTGTGTGTGTGTGTGTGTGTGTGTGTGTGTGTGTGTGTGTGTGTGTGTGTGTGTGTGTGTGTGTGTGTGTGTGTGTGTGTGTGTGTGTTTGTCAGTGTGTGTGTGTGTGTGTGTGTGTTTGTCAGTGTGTGTGTGTGTGTGTGTGTGTGTGTGTGTGTGTGTGTGTGTGTAAATCCGAATAATTAAATATGTTCTGGGAAAAAGAGACACTGTCCTTCCGCCACACGGTGGCAGTGTAGGCTAAGCAGGTCCCTCGCAGTACAGTCAGTGGCCTCGTTGAACTCAAGAACTAGCAATAACAGGTAAAGGTGCAAATGGAAAAATACATCAGAATATCAAAGGGTAGTTCGCTGTCAGTATGACTGTGTGAGTTGGCACATTGCGTATGAGTTTTGATAACGAGTGACATTGCTTGCAAATCGGAATTTCATCTGGTATCTTTTTCCCCCTGACTCTCTGATACTCTGTCTGCTGTTTCCCTCTAAACCTTTTTCTTTTGTTCGTAGGCCTACTCCTCTTCAGATGTTCTGACATCATGTGGAGCACTTCGGTCGAAAAACGTAGCTGGCAAGCAAAGCAAATCTATCGTGAACCGAGATGAAAGTTGACATGTCTCTTAAAAAAAGAAAAGAAAATATTTATCGACAAAAAGCAAAGTGAACAAACGTAAAAATAAAAACAATTCTCTAGACGATTATTGCTGCAACCGTCGATTCAGAAGCCATCCCTTACATAAGCTCATCCTTATCCTGAAACTATATCACAGCACGACAGACGAGCAATTGAGTGCGGATGGGGGCGCTGCACTTTGCGATGCACGGCTGCTGCATCATGAATAAGTAATGACCCGACCGCCTTTCAAGTGCATCTTCATTTTTTCTTCTTCTCCTTATTTCAGGCACCCACGTTTTTTTGTTTGAACCCCGTTAGAAGAGACAATGGTAGACTTTACGGTTTTTAATCCGTCAACTGTTCTGTGCGTGGGATTGCTTTCGTCCGTAGCCGAGGCCTAGGCCTATATATACATAATACAACTATATATACATAATACAACTATCTATACAACTATATATATATATATATATATATATATATATATATATATATATATATATATATATATATATATATATATATATATATATATATAGTTGTGACGTCACACTTTACCATGCATGCTCATTCTCCGTGCTTCCTGATAACTTTCTCTTCTTTTCAAATCTCATATTCTCGCTCTCTTTTGTTTCCTCCGTCACCGGCTGCACGGCGTATGCCCCCCACTGGGGTCCTTTCAGCAGGGTTAAGTATTTAGAAGGGGGATCACATACAAAGAACTCTAATCACACATGCGCATAAGGTCACGAAAAGGCATGCGTGCATAGATAAGACACCGCGCGCTCATTATGTAGCAGCCTCGAGGGCTAATATTTAGGGATGACACACCAAAGAGCAGCTGCAACCCGCGCTCTCACACTGACGCGTGCGCGTGCACGCACACACACACACACACACACACACACACACACACACACACACACACACACACACACACACGCACACACACACACACACACACACACACACGCCCACACGCACAGAAGTGCGCACGCACGCAGGCGCACGCACGGATGTACAGTTGTTCGAAGACTCCTGCAGATTATAATGACTTTGTGAAGGGAATCCAATTTTAGCTACTACTTGAAAAGCTGAATGGAGTTGTTTGAACCCGTGACGTGGGCGAGTAGCTGTCATTCAGACGGGCGGATGAACCTCCTCACATCATGTCAGACTCGAGGCTTTAATTCCACAACCTGTCGCCATAGGATAACGTTGTCTCAACGCTGAGCGAAAGGCAGCGTTACCTTACATTTCCCCACCGCGTGGGTTGTATGGCTTCGGAAACAGTAAACTTCTTTAACTGCCCACGCATTAAAATGATGTCCATTTTAAACCAATATATAAAGTAATAATTAACATATTATTAACAAATGAATTAACTACATATTATTATAACTATAAACAAATAATTCATTCCATGACTTCTAATGAATAGCCTAAATTCTAACTCAACCAAACAACGAATGCTACTTTAATAAATATGAGGTAGCCTGGGATTCGAGAAGGAAACGACAGAAAACCAATAGGCGATAGTTTGCGATTACGTAGCACTAATTCTCCCGCTCTCTCCTCCCCTTGTACTCGGTCTCTCCCTCTTCCTCCTTTCTGTCGTTCTCTCTCTCCTCTCTATTTTTCCCATGTGCTCTCTCTTGCTCTCTCCCCTAACCCTCCCCCGTCTCTCTCTCTCTCTCTCTCTCTCTTTTTCTCTCTGTGTCTCTGCCGCCACCCCCCCCCCCCCCCACATCTCCTTGATGTGATGTTTATGGACGCACAAGTCGTTCGCGCCGCCGCTCGGCATGTCTGCGCGCACGCACGATCAGCTGCTGCACTTTGATTAGCAGCAGCCGCGCGCGGACTAGCAAGGAGCGCGTGCAAAGTGAACCGAGAGGGGCACACATACACACACACACAGAGGAAGAGGAAGAAGAAGAAGCAGAGTAGGGCAGCGCGACCGCACCACCAGCACCACCATGGCCTCAAAGGAGACCACCGCGGCGGGCTTCATCAATGTCACCCGGGAAATCACAGGTAAACTACTTAACTACACATCTGCGGATTTGTTTTCGTCGGTGTTGATGTGGCGTAACCGCTGGCTGTCGCCACCTGCGGAGGACGCGTCGAGATGACAAGTCGAGCAAAGGAGCGCGTTCAAGTTCATGGTTCCTTTTGGGTTCTTCCTTTTGCGTTATTAGTTCTGTTTTCGTTCGATCCAGTGAAGGGTTTTTCTCGTGACTCAAACTCAGAGCAGCGCCGCGGCAATGTGTCCCGAGGCAACATGGATGGGTACATGTATTTGGGAATCGATTGTGTGTAGATGTTTATCGATTCGATCGAACGTTCACTTGCGATATTTTAAAAGGACAGGAGTCCAGGTCACACCATCTTATTAGAAAGCGCTATAGTGTGTGTGTGTGTGTGTGTGTGTGTGTGTGTGTGTGTGTGTGTGTGTGTGTGTGTGTGTGTGTGTGTTATTGTGGGAATGCGAAGCCTTTATCTGAAGCCAGTGTGCGCAGAGAGAGGGATGCTGACCCCTTGTAGCGCTTGGCTTCACAGCCCTGTGACACACACACACACACACACACACACTTTAAGGTGCTAATCACGGAGCGTGTCTCACTGCTAATTACCGTGACATGGCGATAAGTCTCTGCTATTTACCTCAAACCTGGACAGACGGGGATCCCATCCGTCTGGCCCCAAGATAAGTCTGTCACATTAGGGCCACGGTCACACCTGTGCTGCACTGGGTTCCAGGTGGGGGAAGAGGGTTTAATGGGGGTCATCATAGGTACGGCTGACACCCCCCGCCCACCCATCTAGCCCCAATCGCTGGAACTTTCAGCACCATCGTGATTGTGTGTCTGTGTGTATGTGTGTGGCCACAACAGTAGAGTGGGTTAAGGGGTTTAAGTGATTGGGTTTTAACCAGCTTAACGTCGCTTACACTGTTTGTCTTCGTTTGATCCCTACCTTCGATCTGTCTGTTTGCAAGCCACACACGCACACACACACACCCCTCTCCTGTGATGCCATGGCTGCATGTTCGCAGTGTGGAAGACTCATTCACAGTTCTCCATGGATGTAGCACACCGTGTGAAGCAGTTCCAAAGTAAAAAGCATGGGGTTGAGAACAACCGTTAGACTACCGAACCCTGAATCATCATGGTGGGACTCAAGACGTGCAGCATGGATAACACCTGTTCATGCCGGTCCATCATGTGTGTGTGTGTGTGTGTGTGTGTGTGTGTGTGTGTGTGTGTGTGTGTGTGTGTGTGTGTGTGTGTGTGTGTGTGTGTGTGTGTGTGTGTGTGTGTGTGTGTGTGTGTACTTTAACTGGACAAACAGGGTGGGTGACAGAGGTCAAGGCTGAGGGTGTTGACGCTAATCTTTTATCTTTGGTAAGGTACTGTTGTTATCTGAAGGCTGACCTGGGCCATGATGAACGTGCTCCAGGGGTTTGTTTCAGTTGGTGTTTTGTCTGAGGAGTGGAATGGAATGACTAATGAACGGTACTGAGCCGCTTTGTGACAATAATGTAGAAGGCCAACCATCTGCCACTGTTCAGCGGGGCTGTAATGTTTTGGACTTTTGAGAAGGACGTTGCTAAACATTGATTATTACACGTAAACAAAAAAGCACAGTATTGTCAACAGTCAGACGAGAGATTTGGCAAGTGCAGTTTCCATGAATTGTGTCAGAAATCTCTTTAATGGGATGATGATATTGTGTTTTGTTTGATCTCCATTGAGGTCACACTGGTCCAGCCAGTCTGGTTTGGCCCCAGAAGGACCTGGCCTATATAGCATGGTCCATTAAACCTCCAGCAAGTCTGTCTAACTTAGTCCATGAAGCCACCAGCAAGTCTGTCTAACTTGGTCCATAATGCCACCACCCAGTCTGTCTAACTTGGTCCATAAAGCCACTAGCATGTCTAGCTTGGTCCATGCAGCCAATAGCATGTCTAGCTTGGTCCATGAAGCCAATAGCATGTCTTGCTTGGTCCATGAAGCCACTTGCCCGTCTAGCGTGATCCATGAGGAGCTAGCCATTGTCCATGAAGGAAACGGCTAGTCTAACAAGCATGGAGAATCCGGCTAGCTGTTCTAGCTTGGTTGTGAAGCATGAAGCCGCTAGCTAGTCTTTACTCTCCAACTGGTTCCAGGAGTAGAGGCTTGGTAGTTCTCTCTCCTAAAACTCTGAGGCTAAAAATAGCACATTTATGATCCCTCAGCAATCGCTTCTGCCATTGTGTGGGTGCACGTGCGTGTGTGTGTGTCTGCGTATCTGTGCGTGTTATGTAACTGCATTAATATTTCCCCCACCCGCTTCACAGAGAGCATCCGGAAGGTTCTTGACAAGCAGCCCATCAAGTTTGTGCGAGCCATCAAACAGGACACCAAGAGCAGCCGATCCGAAGACCGCATCCTGGTAAGACGACCCCTTTTTCTTCTTCAGGTCTTCCTGCTGGGCGACGACCAGAAATGTAGTAGTTCTGGTGCTGCTTCTGGAACAGAGTTTTCAAGATTTAAATTTGCATTCAGATATAGATTCATCACCCTCACAGAGGTCGTTTCATTGTCATTAGTGACACAGTTGGTACATGAAACACCTAGAAAAACAGAGAAACAAAAGAACAAAGCAGGAACAAATATTGTAGACAAGATAAATACCCACAACCACCATGACATTATTTACTGAAGGGTTCTCTTTTTATTAAGAAGGGTTGTATTTAGCCCAGGATCAAGGGGAAATCAGTTGGGATTTCTTTTTAAGAGTTCAGATTGGTAGTTAAACCCAAGCTGCCTTACCAGACCTCCCGCACACACACACGCTCTGGCATTCACACACGCACACACACCCGTAAGAGGACCAGAGTGGACACCATGCCATGGCCTACTGAGTATGTCCTTTACTTTATTAGATGTGGCAGGTTGGCCTTAATGCCTCAGGCAAGGGCTTTCTGTGTGTGTGTATGTGTGATTGTGTGTGATTGTGTGTGTGTTCCTCTGTGCTTGAATGTGTGTGAGTCTCCTTGTGCATTAAATGTGTGTATTTGTGAGTGTTTATGTGATGAAATGTGTGGGCGTGTGTTGTAGCATCCTTGTGTGTGTGTGCGTATTTGCGTGTGCATGCGTGTGTGTGGGGTCCAGAAGGGCTGTGGGCAGGTCTATATAATACAGTTTGTGGAGCCACAAGGCCTTCGCTGTTATTGAGACGTCCTCAATTAGTCAGCCGGCACACTAATGACTAATAGCAACCTCTCTATCAGTCTCGTTCTCCGTCACACACACACACACACACACACACACACACACACACACACACACACACACACACACACACACACACACACACACACACACACACACACACACACACACACACACACACACACACACACACACACACACAGTCGCATCTGTGTCGCTGCGTCTCCAGCTGCGATGAGAGATCAAGCCGCTTATTCCATGTTATTCTTGTTGCTCATTTGATCTTGTCTTTGTCTCTGGTATTTATTGCTGTGCTCTGTCGTCCCTAACGTCTGTCCCTCTCTCATTGTCTCTCTCTGTCCTTCTCTCTGTGTCTCTCTCTAATGTTACTACAACCTCCCCCCCCCACTATTTTTTCGCTTCTTCTTTGTTTTTTTTTCCAGCCCCTCCCACTTTAACTGTCCATCTCAATTATCCTCCTCTCTTGTCATCCCCTTCCCCCAACCACACACACACACACACACACACACACACACACACACACACACACACACACACACACACACACACACACACACACACACACACACACACACACACACACACACTGCTGTCGCCACCAACCATTCCCCTCGTCTATAACACTCCTATTGCCGCCCCCCCCCCCCCCCCCCCCCCAACTCACGCCTACGCCCACTCAAGCACACTTGCATACGTGCAAGTGCACATACACACACGCAGCCTCACGCCATCACCACCATATCCCTCCAATCCCATCCGTCCACACTTCCACCCCCTGTTCATACGCATCCATACATGTAGACACAAAATGCCTCACACCCCTCTTTCAGTTTTCAGTCTCTCTCTCCCTCCCTCTCTCTCTCTCTCTCGCTCTCCCTCTTTCTCGATCTCCCTCCCTCTGTCTTTCTGCTTTTTAATGTTCCTGGTGAGGAGCTGGGGAAGAAGAGGAGGTGAAGGAGATGGAGGATGTAGGCGGGGGGAGGAGTGGAGTTGGAGGAGGGCAGGGGGAGCTGGGGGAGGATAGGGCTGGGGGGAGGAGGAGGAGGAGGGAGATTTCTCGCAAATATTATTTGCTTCTCCTGCCTACACTATCTTTCTGAATCTAAATGGGCCCCAGCTAATTCCTGTGGATTCCATCTCGGAGAGAGAGATTCAGTTCATTGTCAAGGTCTAACGTCAGAAATGACTTGATGAATTCCAAACACAGAATTCATTTGAACAGAAGGTTGAATCATGTTTGGAGTTACATAGGGACTAGTTAAAAGAAATCAATTTCTCAGTCTTTCTATGTCGGTGCACACACATACAAAGTTATTCATTGGTTATTTTCTTCATTTATTTTTAATTTCGTAATTCTGTCCTGTACCGTCTGCTGTGACGCCTTCAATTCCCTTCTTGGCTCATTGCAGTTAATTTTATGTAAAACATATTAGCAAGCAAACATGTGTACACATAAGCTTTGAATACAAAGCCTCAGCGATGTAATGGAAAAAATGGTAGCTTCACCTGAATTGTTCTCTGATGTTACGGTTTTAATTGCTCAGTCTTTGAAAATGTAATAGATTATAATTGCCATTGTTTTGGAATATCTTTGAATCTAATCAGGAAAGGTTTAATCTGTTGCTCCATTGTTGTCCTTTTGTCCACTGGGATTCTGTGCAGCCTCCATCAAGGAGTGTCTACAGTGTGTTGCTCTCTCCTCTCACCTCTTCCCCCTAGAGACTGCGGCTGCTTCTATAGACTTTCCAGCTATTTATGCGTGTGTGTTGTCTGTAGATGCTAATCACACACCCGCACGCACATGCCTTCGCACGCAACTGGCCAGGGAACATCTCAGCGTGACAAAGTATAAACAACCAGGTTGAAGTGGTGGAGATTAGCGTGTGTGTTACACACACACCATAAATTAAATAAGTAAGGGGGCGTGTCACAGACACATACACACATACAAGCACGTGCATTATTTGAAGCTCTGAGACCAACCATGAGCGATGTTTAAATGGAGGGTGTCTGTCTGTGGGGGTGGTTGTGTTGTGTGTGTGTGTGTTGGTGTTCGGTGTGGCGTAGGGACAAAACCGCATGACACAAAAAGTGTTTTGCTCTGGGCCCCAACAGCCCAATAGACGGAGAGGAGTGGAAAAGAAAGAAGACGCAAAGAAGGAACAGAGCGAGAGTGGAAGTGAAACCACGGGAGACCCGCCATTCTCTCAGCGAGTCGCGTTATCCCGATCGCAGCGTTATTCGGCTCCCCCTTTACTTATTTGGTGTGATCGTTGCCCCATTTCCTCCCCCCCGGCTTTGCCTCACTCGCTCCCCCTTGTTCCCCCTCGCTCCCGCATTTCCCTGCCCGTAAGCCTGCTATTATGGGCTGTGGCGCCGCCATGCGCGGTCGCATGGGATGCAACGCGCTACTGCATCTTCCATTGCCCTCTTTCATTCCCCTCCAAGCGTAGACCTACAAACGCATGCACAGACGTACAATGGGCCCAGTCGTGTGTGTGTGTGTGTGTGTGTGTGTGTGTGTGTGTGTGTGTGTGTGTGTGTGTGTGTGTGTGTGTGTGTGTGTGTGTGTGTGTGTGTGTGTGTGTGTGTGTGTGTGTGTGTGTGTGTGTGTGTGTGTGTGCGCCTGCGCCGCAAAGGGCCGATGCTTGTCAGGTTCTGATCTGCGCCTAGGAGTATAGCTAGTGTTTTCTGATCCTTCCAATGGGTGGATGTGTTCAACGTGACCCCAGTGCATGCTGTGGTTTTAGGGGGGCAGGGTAGCCTGGTGTTTCAAGTTGTCCCGGACTCCAAGCCAAGGGGTTCTGGGTTCACTTCATTGAGCATCATGCCTTTACTCCCCCCCCCCCATACCTTCTCCCTGAGGACCTGTTTCTGAACTTGCTGTGGATCACTCTGGATGTAAAGCATCTGCTAAACGGCCGGTTGGTTAACGGTTAAAGAAGCGCAGCCCGAGGAGTTTCAAACCGGGAGATGGTTTTAGATTACAAAACAAAGCCGCAAATGTTGTTGGCACACGTCGAGGGAGTGCAGCAGACTGGCAGGGCTGTTTATTAGGAGGACTTTTAGTCCTCGTAGGAAATGTACCATTGTTGTAGTTTGCAGTATTTTTTTGGGCCAGACTGCTGTTCCCCAGTGTCACTGTTATTCCTTAGTGTGAAATCGGCATTCTGCCTGGAAACGTGCGCTTTGCTGTTAGGTTGTTGTCGATGGCACAGCGTTTCCGGGCGTCTGTTTCACACAATCTTCTTGTGAAAAAGGCCCTTTCTGACTACCACGGGCTGTGGTAGTCAGACCCCCTAACCGCTAGGGATGCAAAACTCACGGGTCGGATCGTTTCACGTTTTTTGAGTCACGGGTCGGATCATTTCGGATCAACAACAACAAAAAAAATAACAAGACAAATTGTCTTTCAAATAAAATCTTCAAATGTGTAAAAAGAAGATGTCCTTCCAATGTATAAATTAAATCTTAAAATATTTAAAAATGAAATAAAGTGCAATCTGAGACATTATTCCTTCTTCTTTTTAACATGGATAGTATATAAAATGAAAAACCTGTGTCCAAAGGAAGCACAGCAGACCTGGATTTACAACTTTAAATTCAGGATGGCTGCATGGCCTGGGGAGAGTGTGGAGTCTAAACTCTCCCCAGGCCATGGAGAAATTCTCATCTTTATTTTTTTTCATCAAGCATCGTAGCGAAATACAGTTTCTGTCGTGTTTTATTTGGCATTTTGTAAATCCATGGATTTCTGTTGGAAGACTCATTGCTCGTTGACCGGAAACGGAACGGGTGGCTGGTTGTAGTCTTTTCGCTCAGCCAAATACCCGAGACAGCAGGACCAATAGTCAACATCTCGGTGTCAATCACTATATTTCATCCTAGACAAACCAGAAAGGGGGCTCAATGTGCTAAATACCGGAATTGTCCTTAAACATGCGCCGATCACGTGAACGAACAATTATTATTATTTATTTTTTTAGTCATCCGATCCGCGGATCACTTGCGTCCCGAACCGTGATGGTTGATCCGTACGTATCACGGGTAATCCGTGATCCATTGCACCACTACTAACCGCTAGACCTTTGCCCTCTATAAAACAATGTGTAGTGCTCAGATGCAGCTCCTCCAGCCAGTGTTTCCAGTTTCCACAGTGGGCTGCATTCCGGTTGTCTAGTCTATCTAGCGATTGGCCTCAAGCTTCTTGACAAATCTCCAGATGTCTCACACCATCTCCAGCTGTTTATGTCATTGATCTCCAGATGTTTTCTCGATCTCCGTTGTACCCGCCGTTCTGATCGTTGATTGTTGGTCAAGAAGCTCATTCTGCCAACGACTCTGCTCGGGTGCCATTACAGGGAGTGTTTCAGTGATCTGACCTTTACTCAACACCCGGCCATATGGCCACTTAACGCAAACGTGATTGGCTACAGAGTCTCAATATTGTAATTGGTCAGATCATCGACGTCTACTTTAATGACAGTGAAGTAGCTCAGCTGTCCCAATCAGTCCCTACCGCACATTGCTCCTCTTATCGCGGTACTGCTGGAGTGCAAGGCTTCAGATAGAATGATTGAGTAAACACAAATCCACAATTTCAGTCGGGAAACTGAACAGTTTTTCTGTCTCACAAAGGGGGTTACATTTTTGGCAAAGTTGTTACCCTAACGGGGGAAATTCTCTCTATAATACATGAGGTCTGTTGAGTCGGGCTAAAAACGTTTTCCCAGAGTAGTAGCTTTCTATAAGCGGTGCCCCTTAGCCAAAGCGGGTGTGACGTGGGTTTTGACAACGTCCTCGCACTTTCTCCCATGGAACACCGCTCAAACCTTATCAACTGTCACCATCGCTCAGATCGCCATTTTTGAAACTCTGAGGCAGCAATTCTCCTGCTAAAACGTGGGTTTACTTATCCTTTAAGCACAAGAAATGAGACGACCCTAGAGCACTCTAGTGCTCTATCTATGTCAACTGTCTTGTTGAACTGTGTGTGCTTGACAAAAAACGTCTAGACTCATGGCTGATTCAGCAACTTCCTGCTGCCTTTACCGTCAATGGAGAGCTAGGGAGTCAGAAACTATTTTCGGAAAGTGTGTGTGTGTGTGTGTGTGTGTGTGTGTGTGTGTGTGTGTGTGTGTGTGTGTGTGTGTGTGTGTGTGTGTGTGTGTGTGTGTGTGTGTGTGTGTGTGTGTGTGTGTGTGTGTGTGTGTGTGTTATGCTAGAATCAATAGGCAACCTTAAAAGCTTGGCAGGTACACGTTGAAAGGTTAATTAAGGTTGTAGTGATTGGAAAGCAGCGTGCGAGGAAGTCTATGCTTTTTATGGCATTTCCCCCCTGATCTATGGGTTTCATGCACTCTACACAGCTTAATTTGGTGAGTCGGATGAAAATAATGAGCAGCGTGGATGGTGATTCATTTCTGTTCTCGATGCATTAAAATTGATGTCATTTAGCAGACGGTTTTACCGAAAGCACCTTGCATTGAGTTTGTGGAAGGTTTCGCCATGTCGCAGACATATTTGTCAAAGTGCATTGAATGACATGAGACGCATGTCATCGAGGAGCAGGTCGGGGTTAAGCATGACCACCCTGTCCTGCCCCAAAATTAATATGTTGTCCCAGGGGGATGTAGGCACCGTGTGCCTCGACTGCTGCCGTTTGAACAACAACATTACTCATGACAACACGAGTGTCATCAAACGGCGACAATGAAGGCCGCTGAGGACAGAAAGTTCACAACAATACAGCGACAATACCTCTTTGCAGGGGAAAATAGAATGGGGAATCATAACAAGTTTTTGTCAAGATGTGAATTGGATAAAGCAAGCAAACTTTATAATAAAAGATGCCCAACGTTTAGACTCTTCTGGGGAGGGGGGGAGGGCTTGCGAGGAAGATGCACAATGCGTTGTGCACCAATTTTGTCTTTGGGAGCGGATTGAGGTGCCAGTGTACTCGCTCAGTGTAGTTGCCAACGCTATTCTCCTGGTTTCTAAGGGAGCCGGGATTGGTTTAGCTTGTTGCTATTGCTTATCCGCACAGGGGGCGTTGAGCTTCGTTCCTCAATTGTACGAGGGGAGAAGAGATCTTTTTTAATTTATTTCCAACAGTCGGTTCGGGTTGTCACCGTCATCGCTGTGTCTTGGGGGGGGGGGGTTACAGTTCAGAACCAGAAGCGGTGTTCCCCATGGAGAGTGTATATGTGGTGTTGGGACAGACCGCACCTTCTCCCTCGCTTTGTGTCCCCATCGGGGAGAGGGATGGAGAAGGGAAGAGATGCCAGCTGGTGGTGCTCTTTCTTTCTCTCTTTTTCTGTTGCTCTCCTCTCTTTTTCTTTCTCTTTTGTTTTCTCTCCCTCCCTCGTTTTTTTACCCTTCTCTATCTCGCTCGTTCTTTATTTTAGTCTCTTACTGTCTTAACCATCTCCTACTCTCATACTATTCTTTTTGTCTAACACTATCAATCTCCCCATTGCGCTCAATATTCACCCCTCTCTAACTCCCGATCCCTCTCTCACTCCCTCTCTCTCTGTTTGTTTCTTTACCACCGGGGCTAGTTATCGCGACATATTTTCTCTACTATGAAGCATTCCAGTTGCATCACAGCGTATATTCATATTTAATTAGCCTGTTCTGTGTGTTTGGCCCTCGCACTCGCCCACTCTCTCCTTCAATGTAAGATCTGTGCTTCGCTCAGTATTCTCTTGTACCCCGTTCCCCCATCTCATCCTTCTTTCCCTTTTTACTGTCGCCCTTTCATCTTGCTTTCCCTCCATCCATCTCTCGCTATGGTTATTGTTTTTATCTCCTCAGCTCTCTGCCTCTGTCTGTGTCTACCTCTGTCTTACCATCTGTCTGCCTCTTTCTCTCGCTCTCTCTGTTTGTCTGTTTCCCTGCCTCGTTCTCCATCAGCCTTGTTTATCTGTCTCACGGTCTCTGTTGTCTTTTTCTGAGGGGATGTGGAACAGCTAGTGATTCATGAGAGCTCTGCATTTCATTTCACTAAAGTCTCCTCAATTGGCTTCTTCTCTCTCTCTCTTCTAGTCCTCCATCTCTCTCCGTTTCCTGTCCTGCTACCCTCAATCCTTGTCTCTCTCTCCATCTCTCTCTCTGTATAGCTACGTGCCCGATTTCCCTCCTTATCTCCCATTCTCTAATGTCTACTTATAAACAGGACCTGGGGCACACACACACACACACACACACACACACACACACACACACACACACACACACACACACACACACACACACACACACACACTTACTTTATGACGCAAAGAGGAGGAAAGGGGGAGTGAGGGAAACAGAAAGAGTTTTGGAGAGAGATTGCAGCAGGAGAGGATACAAGAGGGAGGGAGGAAGTGAGGGGGAGAGATGGAAGAGATGAGATGTTGTCAACTCAGCAAGGTGCAGTGTTGTGTTTGTGCGGCTGAGCTTCTGTGTGTGTGTGTAACAGAAATCAGTACGAGATGCAGCTGCAACGTGTGTGTTTGCTTTAGAATGCCCTTGTAGCTGGACCAGGGAGCCCATAAGCGGCAAGAGCTGGCACCAGTTGGGAGTCCAATTCCCGAACACACACACACACACACACACACACACACACACACACACACACACACACACACACACACACACACACACACACACACACACACACACACACACACACACACACACACCGTAGTGCTGCTTGTTTGTTGTATCCGTGCACGTGCGTCCCATCTGACATGCACGCTCCTGCCCTGCCCCCCCGGTCTGGTGTGCACCCGCTAGTCCTTTGAACTTTCCTGACACCTCCCGCAACCCCTCTTCCCATCACAAGCATCCACCACCGGGAGTCATACCCCACCACCGGCCCCTCTCTGCTCCACCTCTGCATCTCATCAACCATCAGCCCCTCCCCTCTCCACACAGCCACTAACTCTGCCAGCTTCAGATCCACCCCCTGTAGTCCGTTCTCTCCTAAAGCCACGGGCACGCCACCGCCTCACGGCCCACACTGCCGCGCCGCTGTTCAGTTTGAAAGCGTTGCCGCACCTGATGTAGCTATGTAGCTTTTCTGCAGTTGTTTAATCCAATAAGGGAAGAATGACAGGTGCGCGCTGGGAGCTTCGGATGCGTGCGGCGTCGCTCTCTGGGCTTCTTAACACCAGACAACCAGCCACACCCCCCTGCCCACAGCCCCTCTCAATCAAGAGGCCCGTCTGTCTTTCTCTTTATCTCTCTGTCTCTCTCTCTCTGTCGCTGTCTGTCTGTCTCTCTCTCTCGGTCTCTCTGTCCCTCGGCCTCTCTGTCTCTCGGCCTCTCTGTCTGTGTTTCTCTCTTTCCATATAGTTCTCTGTCAGGCTGCACTAGTCTCTCCGTCTCTCTTTCTCTGTCTCTCTCAGTCTCTATAGTTCTTCTGCCAGGCTGCACTAGTCTCTCTTTGTTTCTATCTCTTCTCTTGTGTCTGTTCTCCCTCTTTTGGTATGACAGGCATGGGTGCCCCTCTGGCTTCCCCCTCCCCCCCTTTTTTCTCACTCTCTTAATCTCTCCTTGAATGTCTCTCTCTCTTTCTGTCATCTCCGTTGCTCTCTCTCTCTCTCCCTCACTCTCACTCTCACACTTTCTCAGATCGCCTCAATTCTTCTTTGCTTCACCGTCCCCTCTCTCTCTCTCTGTCTGTCTCTAGACCCCCTAGAGACACACACACACACACACACACACACACACACACACACACACACACACACACACACACACACACACACACACACACACACACACACACACACACACACACACACACACACACACACACGTGTGCTAGGGGCCCTTGCCGTTGGGCTGAGTGGAAACTGTTTAATATTATGAGATGGAAATCAGCCCTTTGTGTTGTGATAATGATTCTGATTCATCTCTGGAAACATAGCATGGCAGAATGTAAAGTAGAGTGTGTGTGTGCGTGTGCGCACTTCCATTAGACAGAGTCTTTCAATGTTTCACTCTGCTGGTTAAGTTTCAGAATTCAGGGGGAGGATCGCGCTCTGTTTATCAAACTGAAATATTGGCTAACCAACTGGTCCTGATGGAAGCCCAGGACAAACATCCAGAATTATGTTGGACAATTTCCACTGGATTTTGACCGTGTAGGAGCTGTAACCTTGATCAAAGCACAATAGGATTCAGCTCCATATCGCTCTATTTTATCCCCATAACAAATCTGTTATTATGATTCAAACGATGCATGGTGGTCTTAATGGTTGTTGTCTGGAGTGAAATGCCTGCCATATGGATCGGTTTTAACGTTGTTTCAATCACCCGTGAATGATCCATCGAGACACGCACGAACGCACACGCGGACTATTGCACTATCTCGTCATAAAACTGTGCATTATTATTTTACTGCTTTTCACTCGAAGACGTCGGTTTGTCTGACCATGAAGGTTTGATGATGGGGAGGATGGTATTGTTTGTGGTTTTATTACACTTTTTATTTAATTAATTATTGGTTTCATTCCGCTAAGGCTCATCTTCCAAACTCCTATCCTCTGCTGTGTTTTAAAATACATTCGTAAGAGGTTTTCTAAAGGCGTACATGGGAACTGTGTCGTGACTAATGAGCATCTTCTGAACTTGCAAAACTTGTCTGGGTCGGGCGGTGGGGGGGGCGATCTGTCTGTACTTCTCTTCCTCCTTCAACATTCTCTCCCTTCGCTTTCTTCCTTTCTTTCTCTCTCGTTCTCCTCTCTGCGGGGGTCTGTAGCATCGCCCGGGTAAGTCTCTTCTAGTTTGGAGACGGGGACCCACTCTGAGGGCCAGGAGCTTGCACTGGGAGCCAGGCTCCTCCTGCTCGAAGAACAAGGGGCCTTCAATGGGAAACCGGGGCTTCCTTCTTTGAGATTCAGGGGCCCGCTGCTTTGAGGATCAGCGGCCCGCTGATCTGACAGCCAGAGGCCTGATCGGAGAGCCAGGGGCCTCCTGCTCTAAGAACAAGGGGCCTGCTATAAGAGCAGGGGGCTACCTTGTTTGAGAACCAGGAGCCTGCTGGTCTGAGAGCCAGGGGCCTATTTTCAGAGCCAGGGGCCTGTTCTGAGAGCCAGGGGCCTGTTCTGAGAGCCAAGTGTTTGGTCTGAGAGCCAGGTTCCCTCTGCTTGGAGAACCGGGGGCTCGGTCTGGGAACCAGGGGCTCGGTCTGAGAACCAGGGGCCGGTCTGAGAGCCGGGAGCCTGGTTTGAAAGTCAGGGGCCTGGTCTGAGAGCTAGGGGCCTGGTCTGAGAGCAAGGGGCCTGGTCTGAGAGCCAGGGGCCGAATTTCAGAGGCAGGCCCCGGTGCATAAGGTAATCTGGAGGAGCCTGTCTAAGAGCTCTAATACTACAGATATCTATCCATCTATCTATCCTGGTTTTCCCATCACCGTCAATGGTCCTTTCGCTGTCTTCTAGGCTCTTTCTGTCTGGGGTTATCTGTATTCGTTTGTCTGTTTTCTCCTGTCTATTACTCTATTATTGTCTCTCTGTATGTATTTCTTTCTGACTTTCTTTCTGTTTATTTTCCTCTCTCTCTCGAAAACTCTGTGTTCTTCTAAGTGTGTTTCTGTCCATCTGTCTAATTCGCTGTATCTCCATCTCTTTTTCACCATCGCTGTCTATCTCACTCACTCTCAGTTTCTGTAAACATCTCTCTACGTCCCTTTCTATAGTCCTCCATCTCCTCTCTCTTTAGGATTGTTTCTGTATATGTCTACATCGCTAGCTCTGGCAGTTTCTCTCTCTCTCTCTCTGTGTTAATAGTTCCCTCTCTATCAGTCTCTCTCTCTCTCTGTTAACAGTTTCCCTCTATCAGTCTCTCTCTCTCTCCCTCTTTCTCTTTCTCGCTTAACAGTTTCCTACTCTGTCTATATCTCTGTCGCCCACTCTCTCCTCCTCTCTATCTGCCAACATCGCTCTCACTGTCACCCCCTCTCTCACCCTGCCTCTCTTCCTTCCCTCCCTCCCTCCCTTCCTCCCTCCCCCACTCAGCGGGGGTCCATTACCTATTCAGCAGGGCGAGGCCTTGAGGAATTGAAAGCGACAGAGCAGAAAAAGAAGAGAAAGAAAATCTGCGAAGCCAAGGAATGGGACAAGGGAACCAAGAGGGGGAGGGGGTGGTGTGGGGAGGTGTTAAGGCTGGGAGAGGTGGTGGGGGTGAGGAGGTGAGCCAGACAAGCCACCGTCGCCATGGCGCGCAGCAAGGAGGCGGAGAGGAGGGGATTAAGGACGGCGGATGGTAGGAACACAGATTTCCATGGCGATAAGCGAGGTTGTTTGGGACAACAACCGGGAGAGGAGAAAAGAGGCAACAAAATGGCACATCAAATGGACGAGATTGGAGGGGAATCAAAATGTGACGCGCACAAACACACACATTTGCACACACTCTTCCTCAGACAACTCCCGAGTATACACCTTCCAAACACACAGAGCAGAGAGACACACCCACTCAACCCCCAACACCCCAACAATTTATCAGATGGTTGTTTTGGTTGGCCTTTGTGTGTGTGTGAGGGACAGGAAGGAGAGTGTGAGGGAAGGATTAGCCAGAAGAGGAGTAGGAGAAGAAAGGGAGAAGAGATGCACAGTCCCTAGATGACGGATGCTAATTATGGATTTTGAATTATGAATGAGATTAATTATTTGGGCCTACGTTAATGTGGTCACGTTTTCTTAAGACCCCTGTCTTTTTTTTCAAAATACTTTCTGCCTTTCTTTGTGTCCCTTTCCTTGCGGCTCGCTCTCTCCCTCTCGCCTGCTCTTTCTCTCAGTATCTCTCTCTTTCTATCTATCTCGCTCCTTCTCTCCCCTTGACCCCTTCATCTTCTTTGGATTCAACAGTGGATATTTCTCTACTGTTTACTCGTTGCCTGCCTGCTCGTTGTTTTTTTATCTGATCTTGTTCCTCTCTTTAATTCCCCGTATTCCTCCCTCCCTCCCTCCCTCGTCCCCCCTCGTCCCCCATGGCCCCGGCTCTGCAGCGATCAGTCTAGGCTACGCTGTTTAGCAACGAACAGCGGGCTCCATCAGGACAATGTTGTGTGATGGATTGTATTGTCAAGTGGCTAACCGGGAGTCTCGTATGACACACGCACGCTCAATCTTACACACGCTCACACTACAATAGACAGTAACACACACACACACACACACACACACACACACACACACACACACACACACACACACACACACACACACACACACACACACACACACACACACACACACACACACACACACACACACGGTCCCCGCCATCGTTAGCATGATAACGTCTGCCGCGCTTAGCGTGAGTGATGAGGCGCTCAAATGAAGAACCGCCATGATTTGTTTCTCTTGATGCGCTGCTTGTGGGTTGTGATGCCCGCCATGCGATTAACATTTAGCACTTCCTGTGTGCTGACAGTCAACTGAATGAGCGTCCTTCCCTCTCCCCTACAGGTGCTGGCCACATGGAGGCTGTATCTCTTCGCTGTCAAAGTTCCCACCAAGGTAAACGCACTCCTCTTATTCCTGTTTCGCCTCCTCTCCCTTTTCCTCTTCTCCTCTTCTTTCTGCTCCTCCTCCTCTCCATTTTCCTCTTCTTCCTTCTGCTCCTCCCTCCTCCCCTGCCCCTCTCATCCTCCTCCTCTCTGGCTCTGGAATCTATTTCATGGTCGGGTCGTGACCCTTCTGCGGTAATTAGAGACATATTGGACCAATCAGAGCCGACACATCGGGCTGACAGCGGGCCAGCCGCGCTAATGATCATTGCAATAATCATAATTATTATTGTAATTGGAAGCGATCATTCTGATAATGGCTTGCCTCCATGTGATGTTTAGAGCAGATTATAGCACCGGTTGATGGGAGACTGGGATTTAGATTGGTTGGTTGGGGGGGGGGGGTTGAAACTAGGTAGTTTCGTGGAATGACCTTTTCGTGAGAAGAAAAGGATGGGTTCAAATCTTCTGAGATGGGTTTTTCTCCTCAGCCAGAAATACATTTCATTTTCTTTTCTTTCCTTCTTTCGATCAGGTGGAGGTCACGTTCAATTTCCTGGAGATCCGAGCAATGAACACATTTCCAGAGTTCCAGGTACGAACGACAACAAGCTGTGTAGCAACCTCAGGGTTAACCCGCTGCTCAGTCTCAGTCTCTTATTGGCCACTCAATTCCCTTGACAAGCTGCTAACTCATCTACACTCTGCTCGCTCTACTAAATGCTGACTGTATTCACTCGAGTTGGTCATTAACCGACTGCTAACTAACTCGTCGACAATCTGCTAAATGCTAACTCCATCCATTCTAAATTAGAAACATTTGACCTGTGAGTCTTTAAATGGACACTTTTGTCCAAAGTGACTTATTTTTTTAATGCATGTCATTAGCCAACAGGTTGGGGGTTGAGGCGTCTTGCTCAAGGATGCCTACAGGTCGGCTGAGGTTGTCAGGGTTTGACCCCACAACCCATCTGCCGGGAGTCGAACACCATTGCCATTAGACTACCGCCTGTCCTCAACTGGCTCCACTTTATAAACCGATCAATATTTAATCGTGTTTCAATAGCACTCAAAAATGATGGATCAATTAGTGCCTATATTTTCTGTGCTGGCAAAGCACTGTGTATGTTGTGTGACGGTAGACCCGGCTCTCCCATGACCCATGCCCTCTGCCCCCCCCCCCCCCCCCCCCCGGCGCAGGTGGTGATCGACACGGACAAGACCACCTACTCTCTAAGGCTCCAGAGCCAGGAGCAGGTGGACCATGTGGTCGGCCACATCAACTACGCGCTCTCCCGCGTCTTCAACAACTCCATCTACGCGTGAGTCATCTGACCTCAAGGAGTCCTGCTCAGTTAAAGCAGAGCTCCCGGGGGGGGGAAGATGGCACAAAGCCCGGGCCGGAAACCAAGAATGTAAAGGGGCGGGGTTACACCTTGTTTCCTGTTTCCTTTTATGGAGATGATGAGGATTTCAGATGAGGATTATAATAATTGGATTTCTACTATTGGAACTGTATGTTGATGTGAATAGTTGTTCGGTTGGAGTGAGGTTTGGCAAGCAAGCAGAGTCAGACCGTGACATTGGTGAAGAATAAGAGCAGGGAGGAGGCAGGGTTTGATGCAAAATAATTTGGTTTATTATCTTATTCTTCAGGTCGATTTGATGCTTAATTTTGCATCCATTTTACTCGTGTTTTTGTGCTGCATAAAAGGACAACAAAAAGATAACAATACATTAGAAAATGATCAAACACATAAATTAAAGGTACATGTCTGGCAATCAAAGGAATCTGGCATAAATCAAAGACAATATAATTATTAGATTGACTCACGTTAACTGAAGACACACACAGGATGCAAGAGCGTGCTGGTGGCGAGTAAAAAAGCAAGAGCCAAAGTGTGCACAAACAATTTAAAGTCTCTGCCCCTCCCCCAACAGGTGAGGTGTGCATGGTCAGGTGGCAGGTGGCAAAAGTATGTTTCGGACGGGCAGATTCAACACATTCATTGTGTTGAAAGAATAACAATGGAATAGAGAGGGAATTAAATGGAAGGAGTCTTTTCATCTACCGTTACCAGTCCACACAGTTTTGTTTTAAAAAGCTTTACAGACCCTTTTTCAAAGAACGTTGGTGTCTGGACAGGATGTTGTCTTCTTGCCCCCCCTCCTGGGAAAAGTTTGACTACTGCTGGCCAAGTTTTTGTTGGCTGACAAATGACCTGCTAATAAATTCCCGCCTCCACCAACACAATGGTCTGAAACAATTATGAAGCAAAACAAAGTGAGACGCTCCATTCACCCAGTTTTGAGCTAGCCGTTTTTTGTAAGACTAAAGCGTAAGAAACTCGCCCCTTCTCATGCCTTCAACAACTCTGTTTAGGCGTAAGAAACACTCCCTCAGCCTCCCTCTCTTAATGATGTACTCTTTCAACACCTCTGTAAACGTGTGCGCTTTTTCTGCGAGGCAAGCAACCATCTCTCTTCTCCATAAAGATAAAATGTTCTTCATTAATCCCAGATGGGAAATGCAGTGGTCACAGGTGCACAAATACAGAACCGTAATGAGGTTTCTATGTTATAATGTAATGAAGAACAACAGAAAACACAGAAACCTATGATTATTCTCTGTACACGAGCAGTAGATGTAAAATGTAAATGCAGAAGGATAAAAAAAAATAATAACATGGCAAAGCGGGAAGTTACACTACATGTGAAAGTGCATTGTGCGTTTAAATGTCAACATGAGGACTCCGATCCAGAGTGTGAACCGCCCAGCGGGGTGCCTCGCCAGCCCAGAGTGAGGGGGGAACACACCCAGGAGGAGGCTTCTGATGAGCCCCGACCGCTCAATGTCCTTCCCAACAAACCGTTGGCTCGTCCTCCCCGTACTCTCCCTCTCTCCTCTCTTGTCCGTGGGAAATCGACTCCCCTCCCTTCCTTGGCGTTTGGTTTTTGTCTGGGTGATGCAGTGCCTCTCGGCCTGAGATTACGTCAATATTGACTTTATGCCTGTTGAGAATTTACCTTGTTCGGGATTGAAGGAGACAGTGATTATTTTGTTGTTGTTGTGCCGTGTGCCTCAATGTACCTCGACCTACGACGCGCGGTCGATACCTTCTTTATAATAGTTTCTTTACAAGTGGAAGATGTGGTGAACTTGAGCGCTCAGACAAAAGCCAGCTGATGAAAACACTAGTGTTAAAAGTTGTTGTTCTCTCAGACTTTAAGTGTGGGAGAACAAGCGTGGAACGTGAAGAAAATGAGCGAAGCACATTGAGTGCAAGTTGTCACTCCAAAACTTGGTGGTAGTGCGTCAAGTGAGATTGACTCTCTTCTTTCCTTCCTGTTTAATCTCTCAGTATAGTCTTTCTTTCTTTCTTTCTTTCCTTCCTTCCTTCCTTCCTTCCTTCCTTCCTTCCTTCCTTCCTCTGGTCTTCCTCTGGTCTTCCTCTGGTCTTCCTCTCTTTGTACCTCCCCCCCCTCCTTTGGCCTGCCTCTTTCTCGTTGGTGGGGGCAGCCACTGGATGAGCCGTGGCCCGTTGTCTATTGACCTGTGCGCTGCTCTCTCCTCAGCCCTTCATCTCCCAGCGTGCCTCCTCTCTCCATTAAGGCCTGATTGCTTTCAGCCAGAACGATTAAACAGAACGGATAGACGGAAGAGGGGGGGGGGGGGGGGGGGGAACACATGCGGTATTGAAGATGGTGAGGGGTGAATCAGCAGGGGAGGGGTTAGATGATGATATAACAAGTTGGTGAGGTTCTCAAGCCATACAGTACCATGTAGTGGTGAGAAGGAGGGGAGAGGGGGAGGGTTCAAATCAAAAGGGGGGGGGGGGGGGGGGGGAGGGGCTGCTGAGAAGATTGGATACCTTGTGAGTGATTGGGTTGGGGGGGAGGAGGAGGAGGAGGATTCCGGGAGATTAGATACCATGTTAGTAATTTGTGGAAGTGTAAACAGTACGGGCGGAGAACACTGTGGGAGAAGGACGACGAAACAGGAAAGGGGGATACCTTGTTAGTTACAGTAGACGGGAGGTGAGATAGACATGGAGATAGGCACCAGCCCTTGGGACAGGATCAGGGGGGCAGATAAGGCGGGGGGTGTGGGGGATTAAGGTCAGGGATACGGTGAGGTGTTTTTCATTGATCTGCCAAATAGGATTAAGTAGGTCTGTGTTGCCCGGGGAATGACGTGGAAAGCAGAAGGGATAAACCCAACATATGTAGGAACGGGTCCATGCGGTTGCGGCTGCTCTTTTGAAGAGGAATTAATCCATTACATATAACTCGTTCAATTGATTTATGACATGGCTTTGATAAATATTAAATTCTGATTGGTCAATCACGGCATTCAACTCCCTGATATTTCTGGATAGCAGACCACTGCTTAGGGGGCTATATCCAACTGTTGACTATTTTAAATGCGGAGGGAATCAATTCATTTTTAAATCAATAAAATAACTTTTTGGTTTATATAGGTTGCATCAAGTTGTTGATTTCTTTAGTAAGTAGCAATCATAAGCAGGTATTGGTAATTCTTGTCAGGGTTTATTTTACCAAATACATGCTTGCTTTACATTAGGACTTCGTGTTTGAAAACTAGAATCTGGTTTGTTCCAAGATATATATCTTTCATATTGTATTTTCCTTATTTTTTTTTAATAACAGCACACCTCTGCCTTTAACAACTCTAAATCAATGCGCTACAAACATTATAAACAACGGTCATATAGAACTATAGACCATTGCAGAATAATATGTAAATTTCAGCTCATTGAGCCGATAAAAAAACAACAACAATAACCTTCTAGATGAAAGTAGCAAAGATCTACTCATTGATGGTGACTGTGGTATAAGCAGAGTAAACCATCTCTCCTTGGCCACCTAACCTCCCCCGGGGTTCATCATTTACAGCAACGGGACAGCCTGTTCATGGTGTTCCCACCTCCATCTGATGACTCAAGTCATCAGTTATTTTCATAACCATACTGGACATAGACTGCTCCTAATAGCATCTTGGTTGTTGTCTTAATACACTGTAAGCTGATAGTAAGAAAATGTAATTTGTAACGGAAAGATAGTTAGAGAGCGAGCGAGAGAGCGAGACTCAAACATACCAGCGGTCGCTGCAGTTGTTTGTGCGGTTAGCTCCCTAGTGTGTTCATGCACTGTGCTCATCTTGAGCTCAAGTTATAACTGAAGGAAAATGGATTGAGGCATAGACAAAGATTAATATATGGATTAATGTTTAATAAAGAATGAGAAAGAGATACATTTCAGATCAAGATATGGGAGGAGATATTATTGATATGGGATAAAAGATGCATATCTATTAAATTTTACTTGAAAACAAGCCGCATATGCTATTCCAATATAATATCCCTTTGAGTTGTTCTTTTTATGAATCAGACTTTTTGGTTCGTCATTTCAACTTGACATGCTGGTCCTCCTCGCCTGCTTGTTCAAGAGCAACTAAGGGCAAAGGAAATCGAATTTTTCCCATTTTGGATTTTGATCTAAATGAGATCTGGCTGTGTCTTTCCTCCCTTAATTCAAAGGATTCTTTCAGGTGACGCAAGTGGAGAAGGCTGACTCTCTCTTTCTCTTTCTCCTTCTCTCTCTTTCTCTTTCTCTCGCTCTCGCTCTCTCTCGCTCTCTCTCTCTCAGGCCTCCTATATGTCGAGCAGAGGGGGAGGTGGCAGACGGCGTTCACAAGTTTTCGCCTACTTCTGATTCATCGCTAGAAGCCCAAAAAACCTGTGGTGAGCTGCCCTGTTCAACGCCACGCTCACGCACACACACAGAGCTATGTTTTGCCTAGAGTGACTCACTGTGAATACAGATGCAGGTGAAAAGCCAGCTTCTGTGGTAGTTGGGTCAGCCAGCTCCATGGTTTCTACAGGTAGCCTGCTGGCATCGGGGATCAAACCCGGAACCTTTACCTACTGGGAATCAAACACCCAAGTCGGTATGCTATCCCTACTGCATACGAAACATAAACTATACCTTAACAGAACTTCTTACTCTGTCAAGTTCCTCTGGAGGGCAGATCTGAACTAGGACGGTGGGGATCCAGATTGTTGTCAGATTTCCTCTCTGATCTGTTGGTTATTCCGTTATTCAACCAGTTCTTTCACGGTCAACACTTTGATCTCACCTGGATAGTGTACAGAGAATCTTCCGCTCATACGGTTCCTTTTGAACTTTGGCCCATTTTCATTCCCCTGTTCTCCCCATCTCATCCCTTCATCGTCTCCTCCTGCTCGTATCCCCCTTCTTGTCGTCCCCTGCTGTCCTCTCATTTGTTCTCCATCACTGCTCATTTTATCCCCACCGTCCTCCCTGTTTTGTCTCATGCTCCTCCCCTTCTCCTCCTTTACTCTGTCCTCCTCCTCTCCTCCCTCTCCTCCTCCCCTCCCTCTCTCCCTTCCTCCTCCTCCTACCCTCTTCCTCTACCCGCTTCTTCTCCTCTTCCCCTTGCCTCTCCTCCTCTTCCTCCCCCTGACATTCCTCTGCGTCCCTCCTCCGCCTCTTCCCCCCCTCCTCCTCCTCCCCCTCCCCTCCTCCTCCCCCAGGGGGTTTCTCTGAGACCTACGCGGCGCTGTGTGACTACAACGGGATCGGCTGCAAGGAGGAGGTGCAGTGGGTGAGCCACGCATCCCACAACGCCTCCTTACTCCTCTAATCTAGAAGACGCCTCATTTAGGGCTTTTATCAAGGCTGTGGTTGGAGCGCAGCCCTTTTACCCTGATCAATCAGCCTTTTGATCTGTGTTGTGATTCTCATCTGTCCGCCCTATGTATCTTAAGTGCTTCTTTAATCTATTCCGTGCTCCCTCTGCGCTCACTGTGTGTTTGTCTGTTTATTCCTCCACCCAGGATGTCGACACAATCTACCACTCTCAGGATAACCGAGAGTTCAACCTGTTGGATTTCAGCCACCTCGACAGCCGGTAACTCTTTCATTCAGACTCACACGTGCTTTGTTTTCAATTTGCCATTTTGATGTCATTGATGACGGTTTCTGATACACGGAAATGGGCTTATAAAACGATAAACTGCCCCGGAAACGAGAAAGAAATGCGGGGAAATCATTATGTTTTTTGTTTTTTTACCTCAACATGCCATTCTCTTTCCACAATGATTTGCTAACTTTATCCATCCCTCACAGTTAGTTCCTATTAGCAGCTAGCAGGAGCCTGCTGCTGTCCTTGTCGCTAATCAACGCTACAACAAAACTGTGTCTGGGTTAACATCGTTAGCCAAATAAACGACTTGACGCGAATCCCGGTGTCAATGGACAAGGCAGACCTTTTGAAAACACATAAAGGAATAAATGAATTTGTAAACAGCACTGAGGCAGAGCTGACCTTCTGTATTTTTATCCCGGGAGAAAGGTAATTGGCCTATCAGTTTTTCATCATTTTAAAATATGGTGTTGTGTATTTGATCAGTATTTGATCCTGAAAGTAATAACTCCGACACCAGTGCCAAACATTTCAAGTGTTACAAAGACGGAAAAATAAATGTCACTCTATGGGGCTATGGGGACATGGAGCCGGTGCCATCGGAGGACATTTGAATCTGTCGGTTCATGTTGGAGGCCCTGCACAAATTCAGATTATTATCTACGCTAACATTAAGGCCCCTGTCGGGATCAATTTCCACTGATGCAATACAACCCATAAAACCCCCATTGTCTGCTCTCGGATGACCTATTATGAATACAACACTATCATTAACTATGAAATATATGACAAATATAAGATTCATAACCTATATTAATAATCTGATTCGTCTTCCTACCTCTACTATCATTCATGACAACGTGAGCGTCTTCATGCTCACTGCTTTAGGCCTCTGTGAAGGCCGGGGACTCGGGTAGTTCTTCCCCCAGCGTCCTCTGAACTGATGCTGACAGCCAGTCCCGGCTGATACGGCCTGTCAGCTGTCAGTCGTCTTTATCCCACGCTTTCATGCTCACTTTCCTTTCTCCTGGTGGATATCCCACACTGTTACATAACCACACACACAGACGCACACACTTGTGCAAACACACACAGGGTACCTTTTTACCTACATACTTATCCATCTCCTCAATTCTCATTTGTGTTACTGTCTCCGTTTCCTCCCCCCTGCTCCCTCGTATGCTCAATGCCTGTGCCTCCACCCCTCTCTGTCGTGTTAGTGTCTAGTCAGGGCTTTGTTTACACATGAGCAGGCTTGTCTCCGCCCCATCAGAGGAGGCAGAAACTCAGCTCCATGTCCCCATAGCGGCTCCACACCCGATTCTCCACTTGGCTGCCGGCGGAGCCTTTCATAGAAACGTCCCGCTGCACTTCCTCTGTCGCCGGAGGTTGCACCAGGAAGTGGGGGTGTGTTCTATTGTCTCTGCGTCAGGGGAGGCAGAGTCTAGACATGTTGGGGTGGGAGGTTTGAGATGAGCATACTTTTTGTTTTTGGAGTGTTGGAAGTTCAGCTGAGTGGAACTGTGGTTACATTGATTCCAGCGTTCACGCAACATGAACAGCTTCGGGGTTCGAACCCTCACCCTGGCAGCGGGGAGTCAATCTCCCTAGCCACTAACCGGTCGGTGTTTGAAAGTTGTGGTGTTTGATCCCCCCCATGGTTTAAGAAGGTGCCCTGACCCTAATGGGCTCCTTAATAAGCCTTATCTGCTAATTAATCATGTTATTATAATCGCTTTGAGCAATTTGCTTCATAATGGCTATGTAGGAGTGGGCCAGCGTAATCCCCTTGTCCTTAAAGTGCAGGCCTTACAAGGCCTTCTCTTCATATACCTGTTCTTTCGTTCCTAGCGCAGCGTTTGCCCCGCGGCTACAAACCGCAATGTCAGCTCTTATCCGTTGCCGTGACGACCTCAGCCGGATCAACGCACCATTTTGTTTTCTTTATGCATGCGCACATTCAGCCCTGGCTCACCTGCCTAGCATGCGTGCACATACACACACACACACACCCGGGCAGGCACGCACGCACGCACACGCGCACGCACGCACACGCGCGCGGCTGACCTTTACCGACTAAGGCCTGACATTTGGGTCTTTTTGAATATTATCGGAACCTGACGGAAATGTCACGTTTGGATGAATACATCACTTCATATTTTCTTGCGGGCTAAACAGACCATAATATTGGTATGGATTAGACATTATTGATTTTGTTTTCTGATTGACTTGCTGCCAGCATGGTTAAATACTTAAAAGCATCTATTTCTGTATCGGTGTTCAAAAGGCTGCCGAAGCAGATTTTATGTGGATATATATATATATATATATATCAGGGGGAACAAAGATGTGTTTGTTGTTCTGCTCTTCACCTCATCCACCTGCCAGCTTAAAGTCCCGGGATGTCAAAACAAACGCACCTATTCGGGAGCTTTAGTGTCAACAAAATGTTTTGACGAGATGAATGGAAGAGGAGAAGGGTTTTAATTACACGTTGTGTTCTTAAGATGAGGGGGAGGAGGGATGGAGGAAGGCGCCGCAGGGAACCGTGTTGTAGACGGAGCGTTGGCCTCCGTGTGAACCACCAGTGCCCGGGAGCCCGCGCCGCTGACGAGCCTCCCCACACCTCTGCCTCCACTCAGCCGTTCCTTACGTTGCCAGCCTCTCTGTGCCTCTCTCGCTTTGTCTCTTTCTCTCGTTCCCAGTCACTCACACTCTCTCGTTCCGGTGCTTTCTTTGGCTCTGTGTGCATGTCTCTGGCTCTCTGTCGTTCTCATTCTTGCTCGTTCTCTCTCTCGCTCTCGGTCTGTCTCTGTCTCTCTCTCTGTCAATCTTTGTGATTATCCCTGTGCATCTCTCTTTCTGTCTTCTCCTCTTTCTCTCGTTCTGTTTCTCCCCGTCTGTACGCCTGTCTCTCTTCTAATATCTGTTTATCTTGGTCTTCACTTCTGTCTTCTATTGGTCTTCCTCTTTCCTTTTGTTCCTGTCTGTGACCCTCTCTCTTGCTCTTTCAGTCTCATGTAGCCACTAGCATCATCATCACTGTTCTTCCTTGTAATTTGGGTTTTATTTATTCTTGACTCCGACTGCTGCAGTTGATCTCTCCTGTGTGATCACCCCCCCCCCCCCCCCCCCCTCCAAACCGGTCCCTTACCCTGACGACCCACTTTCCTCTTCCGTCTCTGATGTGCCCAAATGGCCCCCGCTGTGTGTGTGTGTGTGTGTGTGTGTGTGTGTGTGTGTGTGTGTGTGTGTGTGTGTGTGTGTGTGTGTGTGTGTGTGTGTGTGTGTGTGTGTGTGTGTGTGTGTGTGTGTCCCTCCCTCCCTCCCTCCCTGTCCCGAGCAGCAGAGTAAGTAAGCCTGTGTGTTTGTGTGTGTGTGTGTCCCTAGCAGCAGAGTGAGTAAGCCTGTGTGTGTGTGTGTGTGTGTGTGTGTGTTACTTGTTGTTTCCGGTGTGTGGGGAGAGGAGTAGGTTTGGGAGAAGTAGCGTTATGCTTGAGTGTTTTTTAGCTTTAAGAACTCTGCAGACAGCTGGTTTACACACAAACAGACACACACAGAAACACACACACACACACACACACACACACACACACACACACACACACACACACACACAGTGCCTGCCTCTTCTTTAGACATCCCCTGTGTGGCTGTCTGCCTCTTTTGGTATTGGCGACACATCTTCCATTACCCCCTCCCCCCTCGGCCCCCTCCACCTGAGTCACGCTCCAGACGTCAGGTGGTCTCTGGATATTTAAAGGACCTGTCACTGGGTCGACTCCTTTGAGGGGGCTGGAAAAGGGTTGGTGTGTTTTCACTGGGACCAGATGCTTCCAATGGAAGTGTGTGCGTTTGTCTGTCTCCCTTGTCACATGCTCACTCTCTCACTCTCTCACTCTCTCACTCGCACACACGCGTGCCCCATTGCCAGAGGTCAATTGCATGATCTGCTGTCGAAACCCAAACCTTGTTGATGATGAATGCATTATGACAAGTGCAAAGAGCCACTCTAGCGCACACACAGACACGCACGCACACCATGCGTTTGGGAAGGAGTGCTGTGGTTGTTCTGGCTTAAAGGAATGGGGCCTGCAGCCATCTTACTCTGAGATCTAAAGTCCTGCCCTCTTTGTGTAAAGCGCGCGCACACACACACACACACACACACACACACACACACACACACACACACACACACACACACACACACACACACACACACACACACACACACACACACACACAGTCATCCCTTCTTTTTCCTCTTTCCATTCCTCGCCTGACTTTATCTCTGTACTCTTGTGAACCTCCCCTTCGTCCGTCCCCCGACTTGCTCTCCGCCCCCCTCTTCCTCTTCCTCTACTACTTGTCAAGTGGTGTATGGAAGTGTTTCAGGTGGACAATTGAGACGCATAGCACACACACACAATGTATACGCGCGCGTATACATTCACACACACGCGTATACATTCACACACACGCGTATACATTCACACACACGCGTATACATTCACACACACGCGTATACATTCACACACACGCGTATACATTCACACACACGCGTATACATTCACACACACGCGTATACATTCACACACACGCGTATACATTCACACACACGCGTATACATTCACACACACACTCTGTCATTTTATGTATCCTTCCATTACCTCCCTCTCTCCTATCCCTCCATTTTCCGTCCATCTCGTCCGTTGTTTTACTTCTCTCTTCCTATCCCTAAGCTCTTCCTCTATTCTCTCCTTTCCTCTTGCCCTGTCTCACTCTCTCCCGCTCAATATTCTCTCTCATCTTCTCCTCGCTTTCTAGTCTCTGGTTCCTCCCTCACAACTTTCCACTCCATTTTCATTTGTCTCTCTCCCTCACAGACAACAACACGCGCACAAACAATTATGCACAGGCAGTGGGCCAGTTGGCGTGCGTGCGCGTGTGTGTGTTTACACCAGGGGTCCGTACTCAGAATCTCAACGTGTTCGTATTGAGTAAACAACGACCCCATCCATCGACCGCCCTCTCCATCTCTGTCCTGCCTCTCTCCCCCCTTTTTCCCTCTTGATGGAGCCACCCCTCCATCCCCCTGCCCCCAACCCTCTCTCCCCTCCACCCCCTACTCTCCCTCCCACTCCTTAACCTACACCCCCCATCTTCCATTCCATCCCTCCTTTGCACCCTCTGCTCCCTCCCATCTCTACCCGTTTCTCCGCCATCTCCCCCCTCCGATCTCTCGCCCTCCATCTTCTCCTTCCGCCCCATCTCCGTCCTCTCCCTATCTTCCCTCCACCCCTCCTCTATCTCCTTCCTCCACCACGTTCTCCCCCCTCTTTCTCCCCCACCATCTTCCCCCTGCAGCAAATCCCTCAACCTCCCCGCTGCCCCCGCTCCCCCCCGCTCCCCATCTCCGCCCTCTGCCCAGCCCCCAGCAGGGAGCCACATCAGTCACATGATCAGAAGGGTGTCCCGGTGCGTTGTGCTCCCATCCCCCCCTCTGTCAGGATGATGAACTGCCGTTGGCCGGGGGAGGGGCTAGGGAGAAAGAAGTTTCGCCGTAATGTAAATTTATGGATCAATGACATCGAAATGGCCTGCAGCAGATGAGCTCTGCTAATTCAAGGGTTTTCCTTTATCTAACTGTGTGTGTGTGTGTGTGTGTGTGTGTGTGTGTGTGTGTGTGTGTGTGTGTGTGTGTGTGTGTGTGTGTGTGTGTGTTCCAGGGACTTGGCGGTGATTGTGGCGTCCATGGCGTACAACACGTGGTTCACCAAACTCCACTGCAAGGACATGCGCCTGGTAACCATCTCTATAGTAACCGTATCCATCCCCTGGTAACCATCTCTATAGTAACCGTATCCATCCCCTGGTAACCATCTCTATAGTAACCATCTCTAAAGTGATTGCCCCTAGTAACTATATTGATACAAACCATACCCATCCTCTAGTAATCATCTATATTGTAACGAGACTCCAATAACCATCTCTATGCAAACCAACCCATTCCCTAGTAACCTTATCTATAGTAACTGTAACCATCTATATTGTAACTAGCCTCTAGTACCCATCTCTGTAGTATCCATAACTATTCCCCTAGTAAGTATCTCCATCCCATAGGTACTATCGCTATAGATGGTTACAAATGTCACCTTCTTTAATCTGCTATATCGAGTTCCTCGTAACACTATCTCCAGTGCCTCGGAGAAGCTCTCTAGTGTGCTATATTAATTTTTGGGAAACGACAGCAGTGGCAGTGGGCGGGCGTAGCTTCATCATAATCATACAGCGCATGCATAATAGATGCAAAGGAGGAGAAGACGAAAAGTCTCCTGTAACTCTAGACGCTGTATAATTATTATTATTATTATTATTATTATTATTATTATTATTATTATTATCACAAGGCAGGAACTACAAAGATAAAGCCGTACACTAGCATCAACATGTGCCGTATCTCTTCAGACGTACCAGAGTGCCATTGAAGTTCACTGACCAAAGTTTTCCGCTGATAACCCTGATTTGTTATTCTTTGGATTCTTCTCCATCTCCTCGCACTCTAAGCGTGTCGGCCAGATTGAAGTCCTGTTCTTTGGTTGTAGCCGCGGCCGTGATTTTGGCTGATTTCATGAAATATTCATACGAGAAACAACAGCCACCCCGAGAATGCGTTGAGAGTCTTTCCATGAATCAAACGGAATGGATCCGGACTCGCCAGCCGGTTGGGCGTCAGGCTGTTGTCTTTCTACTGGCGTTATTAGAACCCGTCTGAGTCCACGTGTTTATCTCTGTACCAGAGGAGCCCAGAGCTCTTGCTTCAGCGTTAAAGAGCAGCTCGTGTTGCTGCGGAAAACTCTGCTTGAAAAGCCCCAAAAATGTGTAACTTTGTAGAAGGATAAGACTATTATTACATTACGTAAGCCCCATCTCGCTGTGATCAGACAGAGGGAGGCCCCCCAAGAGACCAGGGTTGTTTTCAGGAAAAATCAAACCTTAAAAACATTTTTTTTGTGATGTAACTTCCCAGCCAAAACATTGTTTAGATTTTATCCTGCAGATAAAAAACATATTCACTACATAACTACTTACTGACGATGACGATGGTAAAAGTTCTGGCCAGCTAGTCGCCCTAGCTTCACCACTGTTGACATATGACTCGCCACTGCTGCTGTTCTCAGGGTGCCAGCCGTAAAGTGCTTTGGATAAAATATAAGCAAATGGTAATAGTGACTTCATTTACATTCGTAGTGATTCCTTAAGCAGACACTTTTTATCCAAAATGAGTTTCTTCCAAGTGAGGCTAAGAGCAATCAAAAGCAAGCAATCAAATTCGGAGGAGCTACAGAAAGAAAGGTTATAGTGCTGCGTTACCCAGTTTTAATGACGACTGGAGCGCGTGCCGAGCAGCATAGAAATCTGAAATACAAGGTGTCATGGTTCCTTTATTCAGTGCTTACTCTTCCTAACTTGACAGATAATACACTAGGGATCAGCGATCCCCAATTCTGTTCAAATAAATTCTTAATTGACCCCGATTTCAAATTAAATCACATAAAAAATCAAGTAAAAGATTCTGTAGTTATTATTTGAGAGTTAAGAGAGAGAGTAGAGAAGAGTGGAAGAGTTTTTTTTTTCCCCTGGTTTTCTCCAGTACTTACAAGTGTTGCATTTCACGCAGCTTTGATTGATAAGCAAGATGAATTCTCAGAACCAATCAGGGAAGAGATGACCTGATTGGACAGAAATAACTTGAGAGCTCTCTAAAATCTAAAATGGCTGATACAGAGATGGGCTAAGTCAACATCAAACAACTATCCTCACATCACATTTCTGTCATTAATGGTGGATGAACGCCAAGGCCATTTCCCCTCAAATACTTTTTACATTCCATCCTTTAAACGGACACTGTGTAAAAATTACTTGAATCTAGTGGTACAATTGTATATTGCATTCAAACTTATAGTGTTCGCTTGTTCAAAAACTACGGTGGGCAGTATGTGCCAAGAAGCTGTGTCATGACATCCAATACTACCTCATCGAGTCATTCGAGTGATGATGAGGTTTGTTTTTTCAAACAAATTTCAAACTGCATTTAATCATTAGTGTAAGCTAATGATGTATGAGTAATTATTCCTCGAGCAAGATAGTGAATTATTTCAGTCATCATTCACGCTGGCTCAGAGTGAAAACGCGTTTGCATTTCCTGTAGTACGTAGTGCTTTTTGTCCTTCTCGGCAGTTCATAGACCGGAAGAACATGGAAGCCTCCATGAAGCTTACCCATCCTATGTAACTACTTATTAATTATTCTTCGCTCAGGAGGATAAGTGACATTTTTGGCAGAGATAATTTTACACCAATGAGGACTTATTTATGAATGAATACGTTGATTTGAGGTAATAAATGACTTAAAATATTACAGTGTCGCTTTAAGTTTCTGTTCCTTCGATCCAACGGTTTGGAGTCGATCCCAATGAAGACATTTTTTAAGAATCGATTCTTGAGGAAAATTCGAGACCTGGGGAAATGGAAGGGAGTCACTCCATCCCTGTGACGAGCTGCTTTAACCACCTGGAGCTATGCAGTCAGCCAGGGGCCTGGCTGGGGTGCGCTGGCGGGAGAGGGGGGCATGGCGGACCTCTGCCCCTGAATCAGCCTCTCTTCCTTGGTGTGTTCGTCAGGGCTCGGAGGTGGTGGACCAGGTGCTCCACACCGTCAGCAAGTCCAACAGCCTGGAGGAGCTGACGCTGGAGAACGCCGGCCTCAAGTCGTGAGTCTAGCTCTCTTTGTCTCTATTTATCTTCTTTGTCTCTGTCTGTCTCCCCCATGGCTCTCTCTTCCATCCGACCCAAAATGTGCATCTTCCTCCTCTTCCTCTTCATCCTTCTCTCTCGTTCTTTGCATGCTCCCCTCTGCCAAAAGTCTGCTGTCCTCCTCCTCTTGTTTCCCTCCTCCTTTCCTCCTCACACATCTTCCTTCCTTGCTCCTCCTCTAACTTTACGCCCACGTTCCTTGTCATACCAAACAAGCACGCACAAGGCCCACGCCTCCTTTGCTTCTTTTTGCTACTTTTGTCCCTTCCGCTTCTGCCTGTTGGTGCTTGTATACCCTCCTGCCCCCCTTTTGTGGAACCACCACCCCCCCCCCGCATCGTGCCCTCGTGACACTGATGTGGAAGCTCCTCAACAGCACGTTCCTGAGGGGAACCAAGCTAGCTGCTCCTAGAACCAAAACATGCAGAACCAAAGTCCCAATTCAATAAGGCTCTAAATGAATCAGCCCACCTCCGGGCATAGCGAATTAGCATAACGATTAAGCTGCTTTTGGGACGTGTCGGATCGTCGGAGCTCCAACAGGGGTTGCAGTGCGGCAGAGCCCCGGCTGCATTGAGGAGGGTTTGATGGCTGGCATGTCTTCTCAGAGGCCGGGTGATTTATTCTGAGGGTTGGGATGTCTCCACAGGGACTTCCCCCAGAAGATGGCCTCCGCACTGTCGGAAAACCCGTCGTCCGTGATCCACTCCCTCAACCTGTCACATAACACACTGGACAACCAAGGTACACACACACACACACACACACACACACACACACACACACACACACACACACACACACACACACACACACACACACACACACACACACACACACACACACACACACACACACACACACACACACACTCTGGCTCGCTCACACTCTCTGGCATGCGCTCACTTTCTCTCTCGGTCACTCTCTTTAGTTCACTCTCCTGTTTTTTGGCTGTCTCAAGCTCAGTGTTTCTTTCTCTCTGGCCCTCTTACACAGTCTATCTCCCAATCTCTCTCTGTGTTTACATCTGAGCTCGGACGTCCCTGAGAGAGAGAGAGAGGGAGAGAGGCAGAAAGGGGGAGAGGGAGAGAGAGACTCTCTCTGTGCCTGCAGCAGGTTTATTCATTTACTATGTAATCCTACTCAACTCGGTGTTTCTGCAGAAACACCGTCGTAGCCCGTCTGTCTCCGTCTGCTCTCAGTCTGTCCTCACTTCTGCTACACTTCATTGACGGCAGCGCCTTCCCTCCCTCCACCCCATCAATAGATTTTAAGTTTGTATTTTTATACCTCATTTCTATTTGCTCCTTCACACGTTGCCGATCGAGCCAAGATTGCTTCTGTTGGTTTTAACACTTTTATTGCTTCGTTTTATCATGGCTGTGTTTGTCATTGAGAGCCCTGTCTGAAGAGGGACAGTCTAGTGCTCATGATGATGGCTTTAGTGACAGCTGAAAGGTACTGGGTTTAATCCCCTCACATCCGCAGTCCACCCTAAAGCCTCCCTGAGCAAGTGACCCAAAGCCCGGCCTGCTCCTTAATGACCATGTCAGAGAAATGTTGCTTGTAGTAGCTTTGGGGAAGTATCCTCTTATGCAGATGTTTGGACCAGCCGGCAGCCTTGCCACTAATTTAACATTCAGACACAGCCACACAAAATGTGCTAATGTATGTCTGTACCAATGTACACACAATTTTTCTCGTACTTTGTAAGCTATGGATAGTAGCCTTCTCCTTCACTAAGCATTGGCCGGGGGTGATCTTGTGCATCATACGGCTCATTTGAGGACTCTGGCAACACTCCATCTCTCGCTGTCTCTTTCTCTTGCTCTGTCGCTCTCTTTGTCTCTCTCTCTCTCTCTCTCTCTCGCTCTCGCTCTCGCTCTCGCTCTCGCTCTCTCTCTCTCTCTCTCTCTTCCCCCCCCCCCCCCAGGTGTGTCCAACCTCATCCTGCAGGTGTGTCGTCTCAACAAGGGTCTGCGCCTCCTCAACCTCTCCAAGACCTCGCTCAGCTCCAAGGGTAGGCATGTGTAGGGACACACAATCATGCACATACATATATATGTGTACATACATATAGATATAAAAAGTGAGGCCCGATTGGCTGTTTCATAGTCATGATGTATTAATCATGTAGATATGAGCGCTGTGTTTACCTTCATGCTGGAAGAAGCTGAGGCTGCATGGTGAAACACAATCTGTGGAGAAACCGGACTCATGGACAAGGCTAGAGACCCGCCCTGTCGCCTCTCTTCCCCAGCGCATATGCTCTTATCAGTCTCTCCACATTTCCCTGCATCTCTCTCTTAATTTGACCCTCCGCTATCTTTGTCTTATCGCTCTCCATCCCTTTCAATCTCTTATCAGGCTCTGACCGTCTCTCACTCATCCTCATTCTATCTCTCTCCATTCATCTGTTTCATCCCTCTCCATCCCTTTCAATCTCTCTCTCTCTATCTCTCATCTCCCATCTCTCTTTTCATCCCTCACATTCTCTCTCTCAGTCCCTCTCTCGGCACCCCTCAATCTCTCTCTCCCTCAGCACCCCTCTCCCTCCACCCTGGCCTTCTTTACTCTAGATCAGCTAAGCAGGTTATTATTTATGTATGCTCTGAGCTCGGTATGGTCAGCCAGGGCGCTGGGCTCGTTTATCTGCCTGCTATACTGAGAGCCTATCAGGGGCCCCGGGTTCAGTGTCCTACTTCTGCTCTTTGCCTCACCCCGAGGCCCGATCGGCCTGCAGCCGGACATTACTGCACACTCTGGTGGATCCCAGTTCTCTCTCTCTCTCTCGCTCTCGCTCTCTCTCTGAAAGGCGGTTGCCTGACGCGGTGGTTGGAGTGTATTAAGGGTGCTGGGTGAAGCTGTGGTCGGTGACCTTGGGGTGCTGAAAGGACGGTGATGACTTTGCAGTAGCTAGGCTTGTTTTACTCTTTTTTTTTTTTTTATATGTTGAATATTTATAGACGCCAAGCCCCCCCCCCAACCCCTCCCACCTCGCCCATCTAGATCTACAAACGTATGCATCCAATGAGACAAGGGAGCCTACCTTCTCTCTCTCCCCCTTTCTCTCCCTCTCTCCCCCACTCTGTTTCTCGGTCTCTGTCTAAGTGTTTGTGTGTGTCTCACTTGACAGACAGATGGACGGACAGGCAGGCAGATAGACACAAGGGCTGACTGACAGATTAGACATTCACACACACACACACACACACACACACACACACACACACACACACACACACACACACACACACACACACACACACACACACACACACACACACACACACACACACACACACACACACACACACACACAGTGTAGTTTCCTCGCGGTGGAGTCGTCTGTCATTACGGAGCGACGGTGGAGTCGGTACCTGCAGCCCCGCTAGTGGATGGATACGGATTAGAATGGCCCCGACCTCCCCATCACTCATCCCGCTCGCTGGCTCCACTTCCTGCTAATCGCTCCAAATTGGGGATGATGGGTTTAGAACCTCACCGGCCAGCCCCCCGGGGGGGAGGGCGTGAGGGGGGAGGAGAGGATGTGAGGGGGTGCAGAGGATGAGTTGAGGCGAGGACACGCAAGTGTAGGGATGGGAGTGTGGGCGTGAAGAGGAGAAGGGAGGGGGGGGAAGAGCGTGAGGGGAGCTGATGACGGCACAGTGCGGAGGGGAGGGGAGAGTGGGCGTGGAGGGAGGGAGGGAGGGAGAGTGGGGAGAGGGGAGTGCTGTGTGGAAGGGTAGGAAGAGGGAAACTACAAGCGTGACGGGAGAGGGAATGTTGGTTTGGGGGGTGTGGCATGACACAGATACCGTTACGTCAAAACCCCCCCCGGGCATTTGGAGAAGAAACGTTTTGGTACACAGTCCTTACCCCCGCCACTCGTGTGTTGGTGACTGTGTGTTTATTCTTATTTTTAGTTCGCCCCATATTTGCTCCTCAGCAGGCGATGCCCACGGAGGGGTTTAATGAGCAGCCCAGGCCTCCCCGTGGGGGGTCTGTCGGGATCCGCTCCGGAGCCAGGACTTTGTGTTGGGTTTCAGGGAAACGGAGGCTCCATTTCCTCTCAAGTGGTTCAAATGCCGTTGTCTTTGACTCTTTCCACCAGCGCTGTTTATAACTAGTTTGTAACCAAAAGCGGGACACGCAAATAAATATGGCCTACTAACTCGTACTCGTCCTAAACATTTCCTACATCCTCTTCCTCGTTGACTGTAATACTTATGATAATGACATCCTATTAATGAGCTTCATTAAAGGCAATGTCAACTGTTGATGATCTGGGCTAAGCACAAGCTGTAGACTGGCTCTGCGGGCATACAATGGTGGGCGGACCGGCTCACCATTGCACAGCTATTGCACAAACGCACCCCAAGTGTGTATCAATGATGTCATGCTGGTCCACCAGACTTTATGTTACTCTCGTACACTAGTATATTGTAAATAAGAAAAGTACAGGGAAGGAACTCATTTAGAAAGTGAGGGATTGCATTTATCTGCCCTACTGCCAATAGAGTCTGTCTGTCTCTCTCTGTCTCTGTCTCCCTCCCCCCCCCAGGTGTGGTGTCTCTGTCCCAGGCGCTGTGCTCGAGTGATGACTACTCCAACTCCCTGATCCACCTGGACCTCAGCCGGAACCCTGGGGTGCTCTCTGGAGACGACGCCACTGTGAGACACCCACAATCACGCACGCACACAGGCGCACATCGTCGGACACACACACTGGGAGCCTTGCACGCGCATGTGACACACGAATTGACTCAGATACACACACTCACTCTCTGATTCCCTCACTGTATGCACAGTCTCACTCTTCTAAACATACTTACTCATGCATGCAGGGTAACACACACTCGCTCACACTTTCGCAGGCAGGCATGCATGCATTCTCATTCACACAAACACACACATGCTCTGCCATGTTTACAAACCCCTTTTTAAAACTGCAACATTGAATTCAAACCTCAAACTGTGTATTTGTGACGTACTTCTCTTCTCCTGGATGCAGAACCTGTACCTTTTCCTGGCCCAGCCCAACTGCCTGGTCCATCTCGACCTCTCCGGGACCGACTGCACTGTGGACTTGGTGAGTTCCAATTGTTCACGTTCTTCCCTATATCCAGGTGTGACTGCTTCTGGGGACCGCCTGCTATAGTTTAGGAATCACCATTCCAGACCATGAAGACACTGTGACCGAGGATAAGATATTCTTATGATCTCAGATGGTCACAGCCGAAAATACAAGACACTTAAATAATGTTTTGCTGCAGAAAGTGCTATAAGTTAACTAGCTTAATAGTTAACATCGTAGCTGGTTCAGATGGTTAGTTGAAAGCATATGCTACATTATTGAAACCATATATTTTTTAGCCGTTGTACACAAACAAGTGTCCTGTTTTGGATCATGTCGTACATGTTGGGAGACTCGGAGACAGTTTAATATTCTGAACAGACGGAACCCATTTCCCCCCCACTGGGGCGCAGACCTCCGGTTTACTGGTGAATATTTTTAGCGCGGTGTTGCGTCGTTTGACAGTTTGGCGGTGTGACTGTGTGAGGGTGCAAAGACGCATCAGCGGGCGTTCAAACAGCGGGGGCGCGTTCCAACTGTCACCATGTAGCGAATCCCCCTCACTTCCTTAATCTCCAGCTGTTGTCCTCGATCGACATCTTACCAACTGGTTCCACTGTAGTGAGAGACCAGATGTGGCCTAATGGTCCCGGCGAAGCGGCCCCCGTACTGAGCATACATCGATGCATCCTGCGCAGAAAGGGCTTCAGAGTTTCGCACCCAAACAACATAATCCAAAGAACAAGAATGCTTGATTAATTTCCATGCTGCTTGACCACTTACAGATACTCTTTCTCCTCAAAGGTTAAGTGGACAAACCGTTTTGGTACGCACCCAATGTCATGCTAGGCTTTTTTTCCTCCTCCTCCTCCGATGGTGCAAGCAGTTGACGTCTGAGCAACACCGGTCCCCTCTGGTCACTAGGTGGCTGGCGGTGTCAATGGCTTCTCCCTTAAATTGACTTCAAGTGACATATTGGTGTCACCCGCTGTCATGTGTGGCGCAACTGGTTGAGCATGACATCGTCAGTGGTTCGATAGTGGATCGAAGCAATATCCCTTTTGGATAAAAGGTTGAGTCCCCCACATTTCAACGTTTATATTTACCCTGAATATGGGTTTGTTTTCTGATGCGGCCAAGCCATGATGCAATGGCTCCGTTTCTTTCAACAGGGGCAACAATAGAAGGGAACCAATCAATTGTCACACTGTTAATGTGTCTAACGAAGCCTGCAGGGTTGTTTATGAAGCATTAACGTCAGGCTTATGAATGGTTAAACACTGACAGGGTGGCCGTTAGCTTGACTACATTCCATTTAATAGTGAAAGGGGAATCAAATCCTCCCATTGACGGTAATCATATTGATCGCTTTGTTGTCGTTCTGCACGCACATGAATCCACACCAGTAAAGGCACGTTAAACCGCTTTTGTGCTGATGAATGCTGCTTCCTAACGCTGACTGGTGCACCGTTATGTCACTACATCACGTTGCCGGGCAGCAACACAGCAGCGTTCACCATGGATACCGTTACCGGGGGCTGCTTCAAACACGCGGGGTGTCAGTGGAAATCCTGAATTGGTTATTAATAGCTTTGATGTATGGAGGAAGCATGCTGGAGGTCTCCTGGGGAGAGGGAAAGGGGTGATGGAAAATAGGGCAGGATAGACTTGTGGTACTGGGTTCGATTCCCAGCGTCCCCAGCTGACCTGTAGGCCTCCTAGAGGTAATGCAAAAACATCAACGAGGTGTCAATCGATTTGTTATCATGACCCTCATCAAACCAGTGGCTCGGTAGTACCAATGTGAGGGGAACTTCAGAAGTAATTCTTGCAATTGAATATCAGGAAGTTGGTACACTCCGTTTAAATTGGACTAAAACTGCCTTAGGCTAATAGACGATGACTCACCGCTTCACAGCGGAGTTGCAGGTGAGCAAAGTTCACCTGCAACTTTTATTGATCCTCAGATTTTGTGCATTCCTCAGATGGTAATTTTGGATAAATGGCATGGCGGAATACTTTGCTTGTGTATGGACATGACACCGAGCTGTTGAAATTATCAGTAAAAAGACTTCAATGGGGAGTTCAAATGTTCTAGATAAAAGTTTAGCCTCAATGGCTAAAAATAAGCTCATTGTTTCCATGGCAATTGGCGCAGCAACACGGTTACACTGACTATTATGACGAATAGTATTTATTGTCACCACTATTTAAAGTGTCCTTCTCTGGGAATCAATTAAACCTGGCGGTGTAATTGGCATCCGCCCCCTGATACTTCTGATCATTTACAGATAAAGGAGAGAAGAAAAGAGCAGGCGTGAAAAGAAAAAACACAAACACAAATAAGTAGCATGAAACATTAGCCACTTTGCGGAGTCTCTGAGCTAACTGGCTTGATCCCCACGCGCGGCTGATGGGGGATTACCGCGAGCGTCTATTGTACCCACGCTATGTACGCAAGGCGGTAGACGGTTTCTTACACCAACTCCCTCCAGGGTCTCCCAGGCTCTGTGGCACATCCACTTCACTCGGAGGGAGAGGAGCCCTAAGAGGTGTGTGTCAGACGGCTTGTAAAGCGGCCTGTTCTTTACCAAAATCCCCACTGCTCTTAATGTGCCGGAGGGGAGGGAATATCAGACGCTATAAATAAGAATGCTAGGGAACAACTCTCCCTGCAGCTAATGGCGGCTATGAATATTGTATGGGATATTTGATGCGTGTACACGGGCCTTTACATCTTTCATCTGCATGTTTAACCTTTGAGTATCTCCTCCCGCGGCTACAGGATATTTGGACCTGTTTTTACGGACAGGACCGAGAGTCGAAAGCGAGAGTGAGTGGTGTCATTGTGGAATAGCGTCGGGTCAGGACTTGAACCCGGAATGCTACAAGGTCGCATTGCCCAGCGGTCAGACCACGGAGCCGCTCAGAGGACAACCCATGAGGGCGAGTGTTGATAGTTTAACATCCTCTGTCGCTCACCCCCCCCCCCCCCCCTCGCTCTGCCCGGGTGAGCCCGCCCTGCCAGCGCGTCACCCCTTTTGTTTCTCTCTCCAGCGGAGGGGCCCGGTGGGTTGAATTATTAATCAGGCTGTGTTTTCATCTGCCATGACATGACATGCTAAACGTTGCTGAATATGGATTAGTGGACTCTCCTATGATGGATTCCACCGCCGGGGAGAAACGATTTGTCTGCGAGGTTATCCCGGCGTGAGAGATGGGAGGATGGTTTTGGATGGCAGGAGATAAAGTGGGGCTATCCGTTGCGTTTTGTAATATTTGACCGGAATCCATTAATGTCGTACCAGGTTACACATTTAACCTTTTATATTAAAAGGAACGTGAAACCTGAAACTCCCGCTTTTTCCCCCCCCAGCTATTAGTGTTCCTGCCAATGTTAAGATCCAACGCATCCATCCTGCTTTTAAGTGGACCAAAAGGGTATAACAACTGCATGGTCATGGTTTCATCGGGTTCCATTCCCGTCTCCGTTGTCATAAGACGGTAGAGCTTTGCCCTATCATTGATTCAAGATCCCAGACTTGAATGCCATTTCAACAAGTTGATTGGAATTCCCTATCCCCTACCTACACGCACGCACGCACCCACAATATAATGGCTCAAATAGCATTTATCCTCCAGATTCTTTGGAGGTAGCATGCCTGATGTCAGCACGCCTCGTGTGAAATCGCAGCGCTTGCCTCCATTTTATGGCCTCCGTTGGGACACCAGAAGTACTCGGGAGGTATTGGGATGTGTTCCTGGTGTTGTTGCTGCTAAAGACACATCCCTGCGGTTGAGAAATGGCACTTCAGAAGGTACGTGGTGTTCTGCACTCCGTTGCCACATTAAAGTGTTGTTTGAATGAATCACTGTTTTAAATAAAGGTGCACCAACACCACAGCTTTTGGAGCCAACTCCCAGCCCCGAAGAAATCAATGCGTCCAATTCTCTGTGTGAACCGCTTCAATTTTGTTTAAACCCTCTTTCGGCCCCGCAAGATGTTTGATTTAGAAGTTTAAAGGTTAGTTGAAAGTCTTCCAACCCCCCCGATTTTAGTGTCGCCGCCGTGACATTTATAAAGAGAGGTCAGTGTGTTAAAGTGTGACATTTGCCAACGAATCGCGAGCACCCAGCAGATTAAGCCGACGCAATAAATGACTCCTCTGAATTGTTAAAGCGCCAACGTTGACCCAGTGCACCTCAATAAGCCATCTCATATGAAATGAATGAACCGTCCCGGCCACACCCCTCAACCAGGCACGCCAGATGCTTTGGAACGCAGAACCATCTGTGAAGTCGTCCTTGGAAACTGTTTGGAAAGGGGTGGGCCCTTTCCTAAAATACTTGGCACATGATTGGCTGAACCATCTGTCTATCTGCATCCATCACGCATCATAGATCACGTCGCTCGATGATTGGCCCGCAGTTCATAACTCGAAGCCTGGCAGGAATGATTGTGTGACAGTTTGGCGCACAGTTTGATCTTGAGAATCCAGATGCCTCACAAGGTAAACTACCTCCTCCCCCTCCCCTGAATCTCATTGAAGATGGCCTTCGCCAGAAGTCGGCCGGAAGTCCATTATGTTCTTGGTGAGCTGAGACCTGCTCACACGGGCTGTATGGTTTTCCCTCTAAGCGGCTTGATGGCCTCCACAAAGAGATATGAGGGGGGGGGGGGGGGGGGGGGGCTCTGTGTGTGGTTCCTGGTGCCTAGCTCAAGGGCACATGGTACTAGCAATGGGTTTTAAAGCGGTGCCTGCTGACTGGAGCTCGAGGCCTCGGCCGGGGGGCATGGCTTGCCTTATGGCGCCCCCTCCACCTCTAGGCTGAAGAAGATTTGCGCCTTAAGCTCAAATCCTTTTCAAGTCCTCGCTGCCCTTTTACTGCTGGTCCGGGAGGATGAAGAGGTGGGCGGGGGGTTGGTGTTTACTTGATAAGGCTATTTTGAGAATGATGTATTACGACTTATTCATGTAATTTGAGTAGCGTTGCCAAGTAAGAAGCTAATCCATCATATTACTCATGGGGTTGTTCAATATCGCATTTGTGTTTGAAGAAATTGATGCCGTAATCTTTTCACTAATGTATGAGAGCCAAAGTAAATGTGGAAACTCGACGCTCGCTCTCTCTCGCTCTTGCTCTCTCGCTCTCTCGCTCTCTCGCTCCCTCTCTAGTTCAAAGGCCTTTGTTGGCATGGGAACCTACATTGCCGGAGCATGTAGAAATTAAAACTCAACATAAAAGATGTATATGTAATTAAATAAGTCTCGAAAGTACGAAAAATAATATATCTCCTCTCTCTATCCTCACTCGTTCTCACTACCTCTCTGCCCATCCGTCTCCCTCTCTCTGTCTCCTCTCTTTCCCCTCTCACACCCCCTCTATACCTCTCCCTCCCCACTCTCTCTCTCACTACCTCCCTCTCCATCACCTCTCTTTCTCACCCCCTCTCTCTCTGTGTTTCTCACCCCCTCTCTACCTCTCTTCCACTCTCTCTCTCTCTTTCTCTCTCCCAGTTGTTCGGGGCTCTCCTGCGGGGCTGCTGTGCGGACCTCTCCTACCTGAACCTGTCCAAAAACACCTTCTCCCACAGGTGGGTGTTCACCGCCTCCATCTCCTCCTACCCCCCTACCTCCACCTCCACCACTACCTCCTCTTACTTCCTCCACTACCCTCCTCACCTCTGCTCCTCTTGGGACTTACTTCAACGCCTACCCACTTAAACTCCACTACCTTCTCCACCATCGTCACGCCTCCATCTCCTCTATCCTCCACCACATCCCCTGCACCTCCTCCGCCTCCTCCACTATCTCCTCCACCATCTACTCCTCCACCATACCTCCCCCACCTCCACTTCCCCCGCCACCAGCTCCTCTCCCACCTCCACCTCCAGCATCTCCTCCCCCACTTCACATATGAATCCCCATGTATCAGAGGGGTCGCAGATGGACCGTAAAACAATATAATATCCTGTCTGGGGCTACACCCCTCGGAACCTCTGGAGGTTTCCCATTGGTGGAGGAGAGGGAGAGGAGCTCTCTGGAGATGCTGCTATTGTCCTAATTTATTTCCCCTCCTAGACTAGCGCTTAGCCCCGGTCCTCACTAACGCTAATATTACCCCTGTCTTCATCTGTTCGTGTGTGTGTGTGCGTGTGCGTGCGTGCGTGCGTGCGTGCGTGCGTGCGTGTCAGCACACTAATGTTCACATCTGTTTGTCACATTAGTGAAATCTGAGGACCCCAAGCGCTCTCGGTGCACTATTGTGTGGGCGGGTGTTTGTGCATTCGCCTGCCTGCATGTGTGCGTTTACTTTAATTATGTGTGTGCGACTATGTGTACACACTCATTTGGGCAGGCGAGTTTGTAATGATCAAGGTGTGTATGTCTGTGTGTGTATTTGATTGTCTCGGCAATTTGTGTTGGTGATGATTTGTTTAGCTGTGTGTATTTGAATGTGATTATCTGTCTAGCTGTGTGTGTGTGTGTGTGTGTGTGTGTGTGTGTGTGTGTGTGTGTGTGTGTGTGTGGGGGGGGGGGGGGGATGTCTCTGGTGTGTGTGTGTGTGTGTGTTTTAGTGGGCTTAGACATATTTGTTTGTGGAAAAGACCCTCTGTGGAACCATCTACAGTATGTGTGTCTGTTCACCAGGCAGGCGTAGTGGGAGTGCTGGTGCTGTGCTGGTGCTGTGGGGTCTCTCTGGACTCCAGCTCCCCCCAGCAGGGCTCCACCAGGACATTACTTACATTACACAGGGAAAGCTGGTGAAAAATGAGACTAATTTCACCAGCAAATTATTGTTCCAATCCCCAGGCATCAGGAGCCAGCCTCCCTCCTCACCCGCCCTCTGTCTCCTCCCTTTCTCCCTCCCTCCCTCCCTCCCTCCCTTTGTCTCTAACTCTCTCACTTGATCTCCATCTCGCTCTCCTTGCTCATCCTCTGTCTCCTTCCAATCTCCGTCCCTCCTTCTCACTCTCCTTCGCTCTTGCTTGCCCTCTATCTCTCCCTCCTGTCTCATCTTCTCTCTCACTCATGCCACCTCATTCTTCAACCCTATTTATCATACGTTTTTCTCTCTCTCCTCCGATATTCTCTCTCACCCCCCCCCCCTCTCGCTCGTTCGCCCAATTTATAATATTTCTCTCTCTCCCTTTGTTATAGCTCTCTATACACGTCTCCTTTTCCCCCAATTCCGTTTTTTGTCTTCCCCAATTATTCTGCTACTCTTAGAAAGACCTTCACCTAGTTCTTCACCCATTTTCCTCATCGCTCTCTTCCTCTTCATCATCTCTCTCTCCTCTCTCCACCCTTTTGTATCCCTCTTTTATTGCTCCCTCCCTTATCGTTTTCCTTCTCTTCACTTGCACCCTTCTATTCCATTGATTATTCTTTATCTCTCTTGATTTACCCTTCCCTCCTTCTCCACCTCCTCCTATGCCCCCCTCCACCCTCCACCCCCTCTCCTCCTCCGTCCTTTTCATCCTTCACACGTCTCCGTCGGTTCCTCTCCCCTCCGTCCCTCTATCGCTCTCCATACCCTCTCTCTCTCCCTCTCTCTCTCCCTCTCCACCTGTCTCTCTTCATCCCCTCCCTCCCGTCTTTCTTACTTATTAACTCTCCCTCCCCCCTCCACCTCCCTTTTCTTCCTCCAGTCCCCACCTCTCTTTTTCTCTCACCTTCGCCTCTCTCTCCCCTATCCTCATTAATTTGAGTAGTGTAACGCCCCCCCCTCCCCCGTCTCTCCCTGCCTCCCATCGTCATTCACTCTCTCCCGCCGGATTTATACCTTCGAGTAGCAAGCGCCCCTTCTCTCTAGGTGCGGCTGGACCGTTAAAACAAGCACGCACGCACACACGCACACGCTCTGTCACATGGAGGTGTCAACAGACACGAGTGCAGGTTCATCAAAGCGCGTATGGATGACCAGATGGACCCAAGGCAGTGACGGGGTGTGCGTGTGTTCGGGTGTGTGTATGTGTGCGAGTGACCGAGCGAAGCCACGTGATGACAGTGAGCGCTTTGTTGTCATGTAAGAGAGAGACATTTTGTTTGTCGTCAGTTGAGCTGTGTTTTTTCTGCGATGGCAGGGTTAGGGTCATGACAGGAAGTGTCTGCGTCTGTATTATTAGTCAGTTTGAACATAGGCTGGTTGACATTAATGTGTCTGTGTGTTTCTGTGTGTGTAGCATTGTTCTTCTGTCCTGTCATACAGGACATTTTGTGTGTGTGTGTGTGTGTGTGTGTGTGTGTGTGTGTGTGTGTGTGTGTGTGTGTGTGTGTGTGTGTGTGTGTGTGTGTGTGTGTGTGTGTGTGTGTGTGTGTGTGTGTGTGTTGGTATGTTGTGGCGTGTGGGATGACGGCAGAAGCCACGTCAGTCGGATCATATGAACATGTGACCTAGAGAGCAGAAGGTTAATCGGTGGCCTGGGAGTCAGACTCTCAGCGCCTCTGGCTCGGCATTCCTCTCCTCTATAGTGACGGGAAAACATACACTGCGCCGCTGTCTGTCATTGTGTGCTTCTGTGATGTGGTAGTCCACACAATACAATCGCAGGTTCGATTTAACATCCTATCTGATTGGTTCCCAGGGCGAGGAATTGCCCTCCCTCATCGACGCCAGCGAGACCTAGCATGATGCGTTATCGGCCAACATGCTATTAACTCGTTAGTCCGTTAGCTTCTAACGACCTAAAGAGTAAATAGCATGTTGGTTAACCAACATTTCCATCCACTGAGGCTAGCAGTGGCTGCAGATATTCATCCTGTCTTGGAATATGTGAAGAAGTCGCCACCAAATACTAACAAGCTGCGCCTCTTTAGCAGCATCTTATCACATCAACAGGCTAGCAGTGAGCCCACAGTTTTAAAGGTCAAGTACATTTTATTGTTTTGGCTCTTATGAACAGTTACCGTCTGAAAGGGCTTGGCAGGCCACATTTTATGGCGTCCCCTTAACCCGCCGCACTCTAAAGGGCAGGGAAGGACTCCCCCAGGGGGGAGACGGCGGGTTAATTGGAGAGGAGAACAGAAGGTCTATTAGCTGGACCTGCACAACACACAATTCATGTGCTGTGCCTTATTTATATTACTACGACTGCTCTGTGGCACTTCTACTGCAGCCATTTACTCCATTCACAGTTATCCAAAAGTATAATAGTAAAACCAGTGCCCATTCATGGAAGAAAAATGATTTAGATGAGAGACTTGAATAGAAATACATAGAGAGCGATCATTAACGTAAACTGCTTGAGTCGATTAAGAACAATCGGTCGCTTGTGACTTAATGCTGTTAACAAGGATATAATTAGTTCATTCGTTTGTTGCAGCGGGAAGTTCTTTAACATTAACTCGACTTCACCCTGGCCGACCTGACACCGATCAAAGGTGTCCTGCCTTTGTAGTTGACTCTGTTTTCAGGAGGCGCCTTATTGCTATTCGACCCGTGGCCCCCGCTTTCTCTCTGCGTCGGCCATCAAAGTGGTGTTTGGATGATGATCACAGAGTAATATAATGTAATGTAATGCAGGGGGGGAACGGGCCCCTGGGGGCCGTGTAAATGAGGACACAATCACAGAGCGAGCGCGGGAGACGGAGATGCAGGATGAACTCGTCAGACGAAATCTGACGGCGGGGGAAACACAGGATTACACAGAAGTGGTTCAGCTGTTGGTCAACAGCGTTTTCCCCCGTGGGACGGCACGAGTGTCCTGCTCGTAGAAAAGTACTAGGGTTTATGCTGAATAGTTTCTGCCGCCGCTCTCTCCTCTCTCTCTCCTTTCCTCTCCTTTCCTCTCCTTTCCTCTGATTTCTGCGTCTTTTTCATCTCATCTCCTCTTTTCCTCTCCTCTCTCCCTTGCTCCTCTCTCTCTCATCTTCTCCCTTCCTCCTGGTTTGCCTCTCCTTCAGCCCTCTAAACACCACTCTTTGCTTTGATGAATTATTTGTGCTTTAGTCCTAGATAGGGGGACTGAGGGGGAGGGAAGAGGAGAGGGAGAGAGGGAGGGGTGTGTGCAGAGTTGTGGTTCTGGTTGCTAAGGAGTGTTAAACACAGTTCAGAACCCCCTGAACTGGATTACTGCTGTCCTACACAACCACAACAAGTCGCTCCTCTGCTGCGACGCCGCAGGCTTTAACGCACGCACAAGCAGATACAGACACACATGCACACAGACAAAATATTACAAATGCCGCCTGTCATAGTTGCACGTTTAGACGGGGACACACAATTGCACAAAATTTTTAATATACACGAATGCTTGCAAACTTTCACCCCCACACACAAACACAAACACACACACACTTGCACACACCGTTCCATGTCCTTATTTCCCTGGGCTGGGAGGACCGCAGTGGCGGCTGGCCGGGATAACTGCTGAGTGTGAGCTTCTACCTTGCTCCTGGACGGTCCTCATGCCTTCTCACTGCCGGCCTGGTCTGATCCCAGCTGAATGACATGCTCCGTAGCCATCTGCCCTCGCCCTGAACAGCTGTTTTTCTCGGTCTCTCTCGGTCTCTCTCTCTGTCGCTCTCTGTGTCTGTCTCTCTCTCTCTGTCTCTCTGTGTCTTGGTTTACGTCCTTTCGTTTCATTCATCCTTCATTACCAACTCCTGCTTTTCGTTTGTCTCTTAACCTTTCCCTCATATTGTAATTCTCTCTCTCTGGATCTCTCAGGCCTGACTTTATTATTTCCTGTCTTGTTATTCCTCGCTCGCTTTTGTTCGAAGTAGTCTGTTTTATATATACCCACGTATATACAAAGCTTTCCTTTCTTGTGAAGGACATACGTGTGTGTGTGTGTGTGTGTGTGTGTGTGTGTGTGTGTGTGTGTGTGTGTGTGTGTGTGTGTGTGTGTGTGTGTGTGTGTGTGTGTGTGTGTGTGTGTGTGTGTGTGTGTGTGTGTGTGCGCGCCCTTCACACGAAAGGAAATCGGTCTCTCGCTCTGTTTCTCAATCCAAATCAATTCGAATGGCTTTACCGCCATCGAAATTGTACAATTACCTGCATTCTCCCTCCCTCCCTCCCTCACTGTATTCCATCCTATCTTATTTCCTCTCTCTGTTGTTGCGTTTCATCTTTTGGTGTCTGTTGTCCTCAGCTTTATCCTTCATTTTGCCTCTCTGCTCTCTCACGTCTCTTCTGGTTTACATGAAATTGAATTTAATATCTTTCCTATCGCCGTCTATGCTTTAAAATGCTGTATAAATTGCATACCTTCTTACTCACAGCCAAACAGGAAGGTCTGCTCTGGAAAGAAATGAAAATAAATAGTTTTTACTATTCCAGGCAGGACTGGAGGAATTCATCCACTTTATGTTGATTAAAAAAAGGCTCAGTGTCGGTGGTCAAACGTTATGTACATTTTGTATCAAAGGTGGGTTTCCACCTTGGTCCAGCTCCCCATCCATCCCTCACCCTCCTTGTTCTCCTTTCTCTCCTCTCTCTCCCAGGAGAGCCAGGGATTCCCTGCCCACCTTCCGCCAGTTCTTCAGCTCCGCCTTCAGCCTGACCCACGTCAGCCTGGCCTCCATGAAGGTGCCCCCAGACTCCCTAAGGTGAGTCCGGTCCCAGACCACTTCACGTCCTGGTCCACGTGAGACCACTTAAGATCCTGGTCCACATGAGAACAATTCAGGTCCTTGTTTACAGGAGAGCACTTGAGATCCTGGTCCACAGGAGACCGCTTCAGGTCCTGGTCTAAATGAGACCGCTTCAGGTCCTGGTCTAAATGAGACCGCTTCAGGTCCTGGTCTAAATGAGACCGCTTCAGGTCCTGGTCTAAATAAGAACGCTTCAGGTCCTGGTCTATATGAGACCGCTTCAGGTTCTGGTCTAAATGGGACCACTTCAGGTCCTTGTCTAAATGGGACCAGCTAAGGTCCTGGTCCAGGATTAGACCACACTGGTTGGCCTTGGCTAGTGGGGCAGGATGGGGGCCTCACGTGTTAATCTTTGTAATTCGTGTTTTTGTTTTTTTCAAATCATATTATTCATACTGGTATTTAGTTTAATTCACATTTTTTGTTTATAGAATTTTTATTTATTCATTAATTTCTTCATACTTTTGGTTTATTCATATTTTGACTTACTCGGTTTTATTCATTTTTTGGATCAACTTGAAATTCATAATTATGTGTGTATTATTTGTGCATTTATTGATTTTTGTGCTCCTCAATACATCCGTGTAGCTCAGCTGGTAGAGCATGGCAGGGTGGGGTTTTTTACTGCCTCTGGGGCAGGTCAATCCCATGCCAACGAGTAGGGGGGGCAGTAGTTCAGGAGGCCCAGCGGTTTGACTTGTAACCGGAAGGTTATTAGTTAGATCCCCGGCTCCTCCTGGCTGTGTGTCGGTATCCCTGAACCAGACACCTCACCCTAACTGCTCCCGACGAGCTGTCTGTCTCCTTGCATGGTTGACAACGGCACGCTGTCAGTGTGTAAATGTTTTTATGAATGGTTGTAGGTTGCTTTGGACAAAAGCGTCTGCTAAATGCCCTAAATGTAATTGTTTTGGCATTTCATCATTGTATCTTTAGGGGTACAACAAAAGTACAATAATGAAAGGAACTATCCAATTATAGATGTCGGTCAAATCAGATTAACATCAAGTGATCTAGAAATCAAAAGTAACTTTGTCTCTGATGATTGAAGCCAGTTGAAGCATGACACGCTGTCATCTATTTTTGTTTTCCATTCATTCAGCCCGTGTTCCAGATGAAACCTATTTACTATGGAGGCAGCGTCTCTTTGGAACGCGTCGAGTAACTGCCGTTTGTGAAGGCGGTTAAATAAGGGATAGTGCGCGGTGGAAGGACGGAGGGTAAAGCCGTGTTCTCCACTACAGGCAGAGCTGCAACACAGGGTTGTACCTCTCTAATTAGAGCAGCTCGTTAAGCCCTCGTTAGCCCAACCTCGTTAGGAGCACCTCGTTTAGCCCTGGATAATAAGCAAGGCATTGTGCTGCACACTCAAAACAGTGCCATTATTAATCCTAGGTTTCTATGGAAACGTAGACAACTTTCTGTGTAATTTGTTTCTGTGCATCTATTTTGGGTGAAGGTGTGTGTGTTTGGTGGAATTCTGTTAAGCCTTGTTCCTTTTTGAGGGCTTTTCATGGCAGGGTTAAGTGTTTGACGTTGTTTTACGAGGTTATCATGTTAAATCTATGCTAAGTCCATGTTTAACACACTCAATATGGCTTCTTCAGTTACAAGCACTCGGCATTTGACAGCGGTAATCTCTCTGAGCTTCAATGCCTGGTTTCACATGCATCAAAGATAAGCAAATTACAGATGTGTAATACTCATTTATTGTTGCTTATTTATCTTACATAAACGCATTCCAATGAAATCTGGTTTGTATAGTGTTTGCTCACAAAGCGGTTAGATGCAAAGTAATTTTCAATCAAAGGCACTTTATGGCGTTTAAAACGTACATTGAAATCGCCGAAGCACAAAAAGAGAAATGCAGACAAAAATAAGATACACAATATCGAAATGGGAATAAGAATAAAAATGCAAGAGAAATATTTAGAAATATCTATTGGTCGCTGTATGGATTTAAATGTGTGTGTATTTTGTTTATTAGAGGCATAGATAGCTCTCACTCTCTCCATCTCCCTCTCGCTGTGGCGAGGTTATATGGGGGCATCTCGTTCAGATGTGGGGCTGTGTGTGTGGGGCGTTGATGCGTTGTCTGTGTGCTAGGAACAGCTGCTGGTTCTGTGGTTGATGGTGGAGGAGTTCAAACTTCCGGAATGCATCTCTTCGTGTCAGACGTCTGTGATTGGAGCACAATGGGATGAGAAACAATGCATAGGAATAAAAGACAAAGTACACAGATGTGCTGCTCTGTGTTTGGAGGCACCTGGATAATGGCTGGTGATGCCTGTGTAGTCAGATGCAGATGATACGAGTGCGTGTTTGTGTTTATGTCTGGGTTTGTGGATCTGTGAATATATGCAGGTTAGACTAAGAACATTTTCGTATTGTTTTTCGTAATCTCAGGTTTGGGATATCATTTACATTTTGTTCCTTTTTCCTTTTACTTTAATTCAAAATGCACATTGGGTTATTAAATTGAAAAATGTATTTTTACCAGAATATCGACGGATCAGCAGATGATAGATATGCCTAAATCTCTTTCTAAATCTCTTATCTAAATTGTGTGATCCATAAAATCTACGGGGGCAAAAATGCGCAAATGTTCTCTACGTTTGTGTTCATATTCTAAATCCCTTATAAATGATGTTTGTGATACCTTATCAGACATACCCCCCCCCCCCCCGTAGTCAAAGTACGTATTGGATGTTGACGGATGACAATACAACAGATTGATTTCACGCAGGACCCATGTGCTTCATATCAGCCAGCCATCTTGTTTTGTGCATTGCCTGGTTGTGTTTCTCTTGTCTGGCTCACCTTCCCTTCCTCTGGTTACATTTCCACCGGCCCCGAGCGAGACTATTCTCTCCCCCTCCTTTCCCTCCTCCTCCACTCCAGTTCTTTCATTTCCCTTTTGTTTTATTAACAACCATCTCTTTATTGCCCTGCATCTCCTCCCTCTCTGCCCCTCCCTTCTGCCCTCTATCAGACGCTCTTCTCTCACTATCTATTTTTACTCTTATTGTCTTCCTATATATATTCACTCTATCTGTTCCCTTTCATTCACTCTATCTTTTCTCTTTCATTCACTGTTTCATTCACTCTACCTGTTCTGTCTCCCTCTGTCTGTTCTTATTGTATCATCCTGTTCTTGTGTGTCCCAGAGCTCTGTTCCTGGGTCTATCCAACAACCCTCACATCACAGATCTCCACCTGGACATCAGCGGCTGTGAGGTACCCTTTCCCCACTCTATATTAATATTAATACTATATTATAGATGAAGGTAACCCTCTCGCTCTGTATTGATATTATCTACTCTCTTTCCTCCCTGGTATGCTCCCTCTATCTCAATATAATACTGAGAGCGTACGCTCCACTGTTCTCTGACTTTCTGGGTCTGTTATGTCTGTTCCTATCTTTGTGGCCGATTACTATGACTCTAACTTTCACTGTCTTTTCACTGTCTGTCTGTGTCCGCCTGTGTCTCTCTCCGTCTCTGTCCATTTCTGTCTGTCTGTCCGTCCATCTGTCTGTCCGTCTGTCTCTCTCTGTTTATGTCTCTCGTTCAGCTGAGGTCAGCTGGTGCCGGCGTGCTCCAGGAACTGTTTCCTCGTGTTGCCTGCGTTGGAACCCTTGACATTTCCGATAACGGTACACACACACACACACACACACACACACACACACACACACACACACACACACACACACACACACACACACACACACACACACACACACACACACACACACACACACACCTATGTGCATATTATTTGTGGATTACCAGGCATAAATGCACAGAAAACACTTAATCCTCTTGGATCATTGACATTGCTTTCATCTTTTGGCAGAGAGAATTGTATTCCATTACATTTCACTTAAACCCACTCCATCCCCCCCCCCCCCCCCCCCCCCCCCCCCACACACGCACACACACACACACACACAAGTAGGGGCGGGGCGGTGGGGTGCAGATCAAAAGGTGATGCAAGCATGGAGACACTGATGTGAGTGACAGGCGTGGCTCGCTCAGATCTTCCGTCTGTGAGACGTCTCAGTTTTTATGCCTCCCAATCTTGCACCCTCTTATCAGTTCTCAAAGGGAAGTTAGGACTGGAAGACGAGGAGGAGGAGGAAGAATGAGTAGCGAGATATCCCCTGTACCTTCTCTTCCATGGTCCTGCTGTGTGTGGAGAACACCATTATTGGAAGTCCGACGTGGTCTCTGGTCCAGGATAGAGGAAGGGTTAGGTTGTTCGACTCCCATGCCGCCAAGTACTGGGTTTGATCCCCGATGGCTGCAGTGTTTATGTGTAGGTTTCTTTGCGTACACTGCCGCAAACCCTACCTGCTCTCGTGATTTCAGATCGGTGTCACACTGGAGGTCACAAGGTCTGCATCCTCGAGTGAGATCACCTGCTGACCCCGGGCCTACTCCTTAATAACCTGTATCTGAAGTCACTGCAAGGCTCCGTGGATAAATGTCTGCTCATTGACTAATTGAAGGGTAATAGTAAGTTGTGATCCTGTGCTTCCTCTGTAGGGCTGGATGGGGACATGCTGGTGGTCCTCCCGTCCTTCTCCAGACACCCCTCGCTCAAGCACCTGCTGCTGGGGAAGAACTTCAACGTGAAGGGCCGGTGGGTGGCTGGGCTGGATGCTGGTTTATAACGTTAAAGAGGATCTGTTTCACGGAAATCTAAACGCAAGAACAGCACCATCTATGGGGGGGATGGTGTGTGTGTGTGTGTGTGTGTGTGTGTGTGTGTGTGTGTGTGTGTGTGTGTGTGTGTGTGTGTGTGTGTGTGTGTGTGTGTGTGTGTGTGTGTGTGTGTGTGTGTGTGTGTGTGTGTGTGTCGTTAATGAAGGCAGTGGCTCCCGGTGCTGATGCAGCTGTTATGTAAATAGTAATGATGATCACTAATGGTGTTTGAGACGGCTTAATGATGGCCTTGTTTCACACTGAGGAAGATGAGGCTGGACCGGCGGGATAATGGTGCTGATGAAGAGACGACGATGTATTTGCTTCTCAGGTTGCTGGACGAGATTCTGCAGAAACTAGTTCACCTGGTGCAGGAAGAGGACTGTGTGAGTACACACACACACACCCTTCACCCATACTAAGTTCGTAGAGCCCTGCTCAAATGATAATTTACATAATTACACTTGCACAGCATCAACAGATTCAATCGATTTATCTCCTCGCTCTGTCACTCTCTCACTTTCACTTGCTCCTCTCTCTCTCCCGCTCCTCTTTCTCTCTCCTCTCTCCCTCCAGTTTCTCCCCGCTCTCTCTCTATCCAACTGTCATGTATTTCGCCTTCACACGTCCACAAGCTCTCTCTCACTAAGCTACAAGCTCTCTCTCTCTCTCGCTCGCTCGCTCGCTCGCTCGCTCACTCTCTTACGCGGCTACAGGCACGGGGTGAGCGCGACACACAAACAGACACGCCTGTTAAGTCATCCATGGACTCTGCAGGCGGACGATGAATCATTCATTTAGTTTCACCGTATTCCTAACTCTCCTTAGGGCCAAACTCTCTTTATCTCCCTCCACCGCTCTCGTTCACTATCTCTCTCTCACATTCTCTCTCACCATCTCCGTATCTCTCGATCTCATTCGGCCTGCTTTCTGAGAGGCAAATTCAGCATGACAAGTAGCTTGCTCAATTATTTACCACATTTGATGGTGATAGCTCACAAGCGTTCTCAAATGTGCGTGCATGCCCATGTACACACACTAAGCTTTGGCGTGTGCGAAAGCTTGTTCATGGGCCCGGAAGTCCCAACTGTGGATATTAAACCCAGTATTTGAAAAACACACGCACACGCATACGCACACGCACACGCACGCACACATTCACAGCCAATACACCTCTATCTCTCAAGCCTTACTGCCTTCTCTCTGTCCGTCTCACTCTTTTTGCCAACTCTCCTTCACTTTCTCTTTGCTCCACTGTCCGTCTCTTCAATCCCCCTAAAACTGAGACGCTCCCCTCTCCCCTCTCCCAGGCCCTGCAGTCCCTGTCCCTGGCCGACTCCAGGCTCCGTCAGCGGGGCACGGTGCTGGTGAACGCCCTGGGCTCCAATGCCGGGCTGCGGAAGGTCGATCTCAGTGGGAACTGTCTGGAAGACTCTGGGGCCAAGATGCTGAGCAAGGCCCTGCAGATCAACACGACTCTGAGGTGGGTGTTGGTGCGTGCGTGTAGGTAGGTGAGGTGGTGTGTGCTTGTCAGAGTGTGGGTGTGTGTCTGTGTTCACATGCTTTCATGTGTGTCCTTGTGTGTGAAGGTGATTGTGTGTGTGTGTATGTGTGTTCTGAGTCAGGATGGGTAGGGCATGATGCACCAGCTTCAAAGGAAAAATAATTTGGCACGGCCCCAACGTTATAATAGAGGAATAGGGGTGGGGTTGTGTGTGTGGGGGGGGGGCAACGTGGGTGGGTGTGTTCTCCTCTACAGGGCTGTGGAGTAAAGGAATGCAGGCATAGGAACTCAAGGATATTGGCTATTGTTGTGGGGGACAGAGATGAGCTGCGTACCCGAGGGGGACTGGCAGAGGTCCCCTTAGTTATTAAAACACCACTGCGGCTCAAGTCAATGAGAAAGAAGACAACCAATGGGAATAGACGGGGGGACGATGATGACCACGATGACGATGATGCTTACGAGAAAAGAAGGGTCAAAGGGGAGCAGGGGGCGCTGGGGTTGGTTCGAGGACGTTGTCGTGGTAACGGAGTGAGTAATGAGGGGGAGGGGGGGGGGGTTGTAGCAGCAAGACGGGGAGGGTGGAGATGATGACATGAGAGGGAGAGCGAGTGTAAGAAGATTTAAAGTAAAGATGAAAGATGGGGACTTTATTCAGCCCTGGGGGGACTCATAGGTGAAGGAGATGAGGAGAGGGAGAACGAGGAGGAAATGATGTGCTGCAACAGAGGTGGCATCGGCTCATCAAACAGTGATTAAGGTACAGGAGGCGGAGGGGGAGAGATGGAGTGACGGAGGAGGTACTGGAGGTGGAAAGATGGAGGTGGTCCACGTAGTGGAGGAGAAGGAGAGGGAGGAGGGATGGAAGAGGTGGACGAGGAGAGATGGAGGAGGTATAGTAGATGGAGACACGGAGATTGAGTGACGGATGATGGGATGGACCGATGGCTCTGTAGAAGGAGGTGGAGGAGGTACAGAGGGTGGATGTGGAGAGAAGGGGTGATGGAAGAGGCACAGGAGGCGGGGGAGTAGAAAAAGAGTGATGGTGGAAGGAGAGGAACTGGTGGAGAAGAGATGGAAGGATGTTTGAGGGGGGGGCGAGTGGAAGAGGAGCGATGGAGGAGGGACAGCAGGTGGAGGAGGAGAGGTGGAATGAGGCGGAGATGGAGAGAAGACAACAAGAAGAGAGGGACACATTGGGGTTTGGCCAAACAAGCAGAGTGCGGGTGGGTGATGTGTGTGGGTGGAATGTTCTATGCGTGTGTCGATTTTCTAACCGCCCAATTCGGCATCTGTACCTTTTTTGAATGACCCAGTTCTGTGTGCGCGTGTATATGCACATCTATTTGTGTAGACTTTAAAGGAGGGTGTGTGTGTGTGAGAGTGTGTACACTCTGTAAGTGATTTGTTTGTTTTTCTACAGAGTGGCAAACTAATGACTCTCGCTATCTCTCTCTCCCCGCTTGTTGTGCAAGGAGTGTGACATGGGATCGCAACAACACCACGGTGCTGGGACTTCAGGATGTAGCCAGAGCCCTGGAACAGTAAGACACACAGACAGACACACAGACAGACAGACAGAGACACAGACATACAGACACACAGACAAAGACACACACACAGACAGACACACATTCACACACACAGCATGTGCTTTAAGCGGGTCTTTGCGTTTGTGTCTCTGTTACGCTGATTAGAGACGAGCATCCTTATGAGCGGATAAATGAGCTTCTACACACACAGATGTGACAGCTGCGCTGTCAGAGTCCACCGCGTTACACCACATTTCATCACTCTTCTGATGCTATGTGCCACTCAAACTCATCGTTTGTGTGTGTATGTGTGTGTGTGTGTGTGGATTTGTTACCTTGTGTGTAAGAACGAACGTATGCGAGTGTGTTTGAGAAAGTGTCTTCATTTCTTACTATGTGTTTGAGACTGTATTTGTTACCGTGTGTGACAAAGGAAGAAAGATTTCTTCAGTGTGTGTATAAGTGCGTGTTCATCAATGTGTGTGGGTATGCATGAATCACTTTGCATACACACAGTGCATGTTTTAAAGTGAGTTTGGCAATCAGGAGGGCGAATAAACGATTAGAGTATCGATCGATTTCTCCCTCAGGTAATTGCGGTTCCCTTTTTTTAAACGTAATTAATAATGCAGATCTAAACATGAACGCATCAAAAATGTCTCTCTCTCCCCCTGACTCTCTCGCTCTCCCCCTATTTCTCCGCATCTGTCTCTCTGCATCCATTTTCTCACCTCTCTCTCACCCCCTGTTTTCCTCCTTCAAATCTCTCTCTCTCTCTCTCTCTCTCTCTCTCTCTCTCTCTCTCTCTCTCTCTCTCTCTCTCTCTCTCTCTCTCTCTCTCTCTCTCTCTCTCTCTCTCTCTCTCTCTCTCTCTCTCTCTCTCTCTCTCTCTCTCTCTCTCTCTCTCTCTCTCTCAGTAACTTCACCATCCACTACATGCCCCTCCCCCTCAGTGACGTGGCGCAGGCGTACCGCAGCGCTCCAGAGAAGATGGAACAAGCCATCACCAAGGTTGGTTAAACATCTCCTGGTCACATCCAAACTACAATGCTTCCCAAGAGTAAAACGATTCAGCGTGTCATGGGGGATCTTTCTCTAGGAGTCGTTTTATTCTGTCCCCATTTCCCCTATCAACCGCCGGTGTGAAAATGTCAGACGAAAAAAGACCTCTGCTTAGCTGTGAGGGACAAACATTCAGCGTACCAACAAAACATGTCAACCGTAGTGAAACCAGTGTGATGTGGTATGGGTCGGGCAACGCGCCTGGCAGCGATCACAGGGGTCTACTCCACACTGGGGTCCTACTCTCCACGTCTCCGCCGCGCTCTGAGGTTCCGTCTGTCTTGACTGTCTCGAGGTAATTCTATCCAAACATAATTACGGCCGTGTTCCTTAACGCTTGGCTCCCAGCTGGTGAGGTGTGCTGAGGTTCTGACAGGGTGTGCGATCCCTCGGGGAGATAACTTTTCTACTGTTATCCTTTGCATAAGATAATGAGACGGCGCCACCTGCTCAGCGGTGAAGCCTCTCAGCAGGTCCGCTTCCGTTTCAGTGGATTCCCCTCGGGTTTAAGGCGTCTCTCCCTTGGCGGCGGATTAACATGCAAATGGACTTTTCACCTGCTCGTCGCGCTCTGTAAACACTCATCCCCTCCCGCTGTGTGTGTGTGTGTGTGTGTGTGTGTGTGTGTGTGTGTGTGTGTGTGTGTGTGTGTGTGTGTGTGTGTGTGTGTGTGTGTGTGTGTGTGTGTGTGTGTGTGTGTGTGTGTGTGTGTGTGTGTGTGTCACAGATTCAACGCGCCCTCTTGAGGAACAACCAGACGCAGAGGTTTTCCCAGAAGCAAGCCCTCAGGCTGAACCAAGGCCTGGTTACCAGCACCGCCGAACAGGTGTGTGTTCGTGTGTGTGTGAGAGTACTTGCATGAACGTGTGCGTCCGTCTTTGTTTTCCTGCCTTGTGGCTATACGTCGCAGCCATGGGAGATGTTTGTGTGTCTGCTTCAGAAATGTATTTGCACTGTGTGTGTATTTTGGGCAAGGGACTTTGGTCAGAAATATATACATAGATATATATACCGGTACATACCGGCATATTTTCATTCTTGTGGTAATGCTGACTGTGTGTGTGTGTGTGTGTGTGTGTGTGTGTGTGTGTGTGTGTGTGTGTGTGCGCAGGTGATGGAGCGGCTGTGTGTGCGTGTGCAGCAGCAGGTGTCTGTCCTGAGAGGATCAGAGGATCAGGAAGAGGTGCAGGCAGCCAAGCAGATCCTTAAGGAGGCCAAGAACTCCAGGGCGGTGAGTCCAGTGTGTGTGTGTGTGTGTGTGTGTGTTTGACTACTCCATACATCTTGTCAACCCACATACGGTGTCCACATACCAATCTCTCTGCTATTCCTCAGTGTACATTGTATGCATTAATGCATGTCTATGCTATTATGCAATGCCAGTAAAAACCTCAATTACTTGGAGTTTAATTACACGGCCTTTGCACATTGTAAAATATGGGTATTGTTTTTTTTTATCAAATGTTATATTATTAAAATAATTCTGACCTGCTGGCCTGTCTTTTGCTGCCTTGCTCTTCCTGTCTCTTTAACGCTCTCCGCCCGGCTCTCTCTCCTCCGTTCTCACCATCTGTCTCTCTGTCTCCCTCTCTCTCTCTCCTCCTGTGTGTTGATCTCACCTTCTCTCCCTCTCAGCTGTACCCGTCTCTGTGTGAGCTGGCTCATGTCCTGTCTGTAGACGGGCCGGTGAGACAGAGACTGGAGACTCTGGCCGGGGAGCTGACCAAGGCGGCGGACAAGGAGCTGCAGGTGAGGGGGGGCGGGGGGGGGGAGAGGCGGGGGGAGTGAATGGTGGGAGGAGGGTTAGAAGGTGAATGGAGGGAAGGAGGGGGAGAAAAAGGGAGAGGGAGACAGAAGAGTCGGAGGGTGGGAAAGCGATGGAGGAAGGGTGGTGACGAGAGAAAGAGGGGGAAGGGAGGGAGGGAGGTATGCAGAGGGGTTTGATAGATAGAATGGCTGGGAGGGATGGATAGGGAGAGTGGAACAGAGAGAGAGAGAGAGAGAGAGAGAGAGAGAGAGAGATGGAGAGAGATGGAGAGAGAGAGAGAGAGAGAGAGAGATGGAGAGAGTGGGAGGGAGGCAGGGACTGGGAGAGTGGAAGAGAGAGAGAGAGGTGGAGAGAGTGGGAGGGAGGCAGGGACTGGGAGAGTGAGAGAGTGAGTGATGCAGGGACTAAGAGTGGAAGAAGGCGAGTGAGAGTGAGAGAGAGAGAGAGAGAGTGGGAGGGAGGCATTGGCTGAGAGGGAGGGAGGGAGGGAGGGAGAAAGGGAGGC
>NC_044055.1:15619648-15669856 GCF_902167405.1 Gadus morhua | reverse complement strand
CTGCATTCTCCCTCCCTCCCTCCCTCACTGTATTCCATCCTATCTTATTTCCTCTCTCTGTTGTTGCGTTTCATCTTTTGGTGTCTGTTGTCCTCAGCTTTATCCTTCATTTTGCCTCTCTCTGCTCTCTCACGTCTCTTCTGGTTTACATGAAATTGAATTTAATATCTTTCCTATCGCCGTCTATGCTTTAAAATGCTGTATAAATTGCATACCTTCTTACTCACAGCCAAACAGGAAGGTCTGCGCTGGAAAGAAATGAAAATAAATAGTTTTTACTATTCCAGGCAGGACTGGAGGAATTCATCCACTTTATGTTGATTAAAAAAAGGCTCAGTGTCGGTGGTCAAACGTTATGTACATTTTGTATCAAAGGTGGGTTTCCACCTTGGTCCAGCTCCCCATCCATCCCTCACCCTCCTTGTTCTCCTTTCTCTCCTCTCTCTCCCAGGAGAGCCAGGGACTCCCTGCCCACCTTCCGCCAGTTCTTCAGCTCCGCCTTCAGCCTGACCCACGTCAGCCTGGCCTCCATGAAGGTGCCCCCAGACTCCCTAAGGTGAGTCCGGTCCCAGACCACTTCACGTCCTGGTCCACGTGAGACCACTTAAGATCCTGGTCCACATGAGAACAATTCAGGTCCTTGTTTACAGGAGAGCACTTGAGATCCTGGTCCACAGGAGACCGCTTCAGGTCCTGGTCTAAATGAGACCGCTTCAGGTCCTGGTCTAAATAAGAACGCTTCAGGTCCTGGTCTAAATGAGACCGCTTCAGGTCCTGGTCTAAATGAGACCACTTCAGGTCCTGGTCTATATGAGACCGCTTCAGGTTCTGGTCTAAATGGGACCACTTCAGGTCCTTGTCTAAATGGGACCAGCTAAGGTCCTGGTCCAGGATTAGACCACACTGGTTGGCCTTGGCTAGTGGGGCAGGATGGGGGCCTCATGTGTTAATCTTTGTAATTCGTGTTTTTGTTTTTTTCAAATCATATTATTCATACTGGTATTTAGTTTAATTCACATTTTTTGTTTATAGAATTTTTATTTATTCATTAATGTCTTCATACTTTTGGTTTATTCATATTTTGACTTACTCGGTTTTATTCATTTTTTGGATCAACTTGAAATTCATAATTATGTGTGTATTATTTGTGCATTTATTGATTTTTGTGCTCCTCAATACATCCGTGTAGCTCAGCTGGTAGAGCATGGCAGGGTGGGGTTTTTTACTGCCTCTGGGGCAGGTCAATCCCATGCCAACGAGTAGGGGGGGCAGTAGTTCAGGAGGCCCAGCAGTTTGACTTGTAACCGGAAGGTTATAGTTAGATCCCCGGCTCCTCCTGGCTGTGTGTCGGTATCCCTGAACCAGACACCTCACCCTAACTGCTCCCGACGAGCTGTCTGTCTCCTTGCATGGTTGACAACGGCACGCTGTCAGTGTGTAAATGTTTTTATGAATGGTTGTAGGTTGCTTTGGACAAAAGCGTCTGCTCAATACCCTAAATGTAAATGTTTTGGCATTTCATCATTGTATCTTTAGGGGTACAACAAAAGTACAATAATGAAAGGAACTATCCAATTATAGATGTCGGTCAAATCAGATTAACATCAAGTGATCTAGAAATCAAAAGTAACTTTGTCTCTGATGATTGAAGCCAGTTGAACCATGACACGCTGTCATCTATTTTTGTTTTCCATTCATTCAGACCGTGTTCCAGATGAAACCTATTTACTATGGAGGCAGCGTCTCTTTGGAACGCGTCGAGTAACTGCCGTTTGTGAAGGCGGTTAAATAAGGGATAGTGCGCGGTGGAAGGACGGAGGGTAAAGCCGTGTTCTCCACTACAGGCAGAGCTGCAACACAGGGTTGTACCTCTCTAATTAGAGCAGCTCGTTAAGCCCTCGTTAGCCCAACCTCGTTAGGAGCACCTCGTTTAGCCCTGGATAATAAGCAAGGCATTGTGCTGCACACTCAAAACAGTGCCATTATTAATCCTAGGTTTCTATGGAAACGTAGACAACTTTCTGTGTAATTTGTTTCTGTGCATCTATTTTGGGTGAAGGTGTGTGTGTTTGGTGGAATTCTGTTAAGCCTTGTTCCTTTTTGAGGGCTTTTCATGGCAGGGTTAAGTGTTTGACGTTGTTTTACGAGGTTATCATGTTAAATCTATGCTAAGTCCATGTTTAACACACTCAATATGGCTTCTTCAGTTACAAGCACTCGGCATTTGACAGCAGTAATCTCTCTGAGCTTCAATGCCTGGTTTCACATGCATCAAAGATGAGCAAATTACAGATGTGTAATACTCATTTATTGTTGCTTATTTATCTTACATAAACGCATTCCAATGAAATCTGGTTTGTATAGTGTTTGCTCACAAAGCGGTTAGATGCAAAGTAATTTTCAATCAAAGGCACTTTATGGCGTTTAAAACGTACATTGAAATCGCCGAAGCACAAAAAGAGAAATGCAGACGAAAATAAGATACACAATATCGAAATGGGAATAAGAATAAAAATGCAAAAGAAATATTTAGAAATATCTATTGGTCGCTGTATGGATTTAAATGTGTGTGTATTTTGTTTATTAGAGGCATAGATAGCTCTCACTCTCTCCATCTCCCTCTCGCTGTGGCGAGGTTATATGGGGGCATCTCGTTCAGATGTGGGGCTGTGTGTGTGGGGCGTTGATGCGTTGTCTGTGTGCTAGGAACAGCTGCTGGTTCTGTGGTTGATGGTGGAGGAGTTCAAACTTCCGGAATGCATCTCTTCGTGTCAGACGTCTGTGATTGGAGCACAATGGGATGAGAAACAATGCATAGAAATAAAAGACAAAGTACACAGATGTGCTGCTCTGTGTTTGGAGGCACCTGGATAATGGCTGGTGATGCCTGTGTAGTCAGATGCAGATGATACGAGTGCGTGTTTGTGTTTATGTCTGGGTTTGTGGATCTGTGAATATATGCAGGTTAGACTAAGAACATTTTCGCATTGTTTTTCGTAATCTCAGGTTTGGGATATCATTTACATTTTGTTTCCTTTTTCCTTTTACTTTAATTCAAATGCACATTGGGTTATTAAATTGAAAAATGTATTTTTACCAGAATATCGACGGATCAGCAGATGATAGATATGCCTAAATCTCTTTCTAAATCTCTTATCTAAATTGTGTGATCCATAAAATCTACGGGGGCAAAAATGCGCAAATGTTCTCTACGTTTGTGTCATATTCTAAATCCCTTATAAATGATGTTTGTGATACCTTATCAGACATACCCCCCCCCCCCCCCCCCCGGTAGTCAAAGTACGTATTGGATGTTGACGGATGACAATACAACAGATTGATTTCACGCAGGACCCATGTGCTTCATATCAGCCAGCCATCTTGTTTTGTGCATTGCCTGGTTGTGTTTCTCTTGTCTGGCTCACCTTCCCTTCCTCTGGTTACATTTCCACCGGCCCCGAGCGAGACTATTCTCTCCCCCTCCTTTCCCTCCTCCTCCACTCCAGTTCTTTCATTTCCCTTTTGTTTTATTAACAACCATCTCTTTATTGCCCTGCATCTCCTCCCTCTCTGCCCCTCCCTTCTGCCCTCTATCAGACGCTCTTCTCTCACTATCTATTTTTACTCTTATTGTCTTCCTATATATATTCACTCTATCTGTTCCCTTTCATTCACTCTATCTTTTCTCTTTCATTCACTCTACCGGTTCTGTCTTCCTCTGTCTGTTCTTATTGTATCATCCTGTTCTTGTGTGTCCCAGAGCTCTGTTCCTGGGTCTATCCAACAACCCTCACATCACAGATCTCCACCTGGACATCAGCGGCTGTGAGGTACCCTCTCCCCACTCTATATTAATATTAATACTATATTATAGATGAAGGTAACCCTCTCGCTCTGTATTGATATTATCTACTCTCTTTCCTCCCTGGTATGCTCCCTCTATCTCAATATAATACTGAGAGCGAACGCTCCACTGTTCTGACTTTCTGTGTCTGTTATGTCTGTTCCTATCTTTGTGGCCAATTACTATGACTCTAACTTTCACTCTCTTTTCACTGTCTGTCTGTGTCCGCCTGTGTCTCTCTCCGTCTCTGTCCATTTCTGTCTGTCTGTCCGTCCATCTGTCTGTCCGTCTGTCTCTCTCTGTTTTTGTCTCTCGTTCAGCTGAGGTCAGCTGGTGCCGGCGTGCTCCAGGAACTGTTTCCTCGTGTTGCCTGCGTTGGAACCCTTGACATTTCCGATAACGGTACACACACACACACACACACACACACACACCACACACACACACACACACACACACACACACACACACACACACACACCTATGTGCATATAATTTGTGGATTAACAGGCATAAATGCACAGAAAACACTTAATCCTCTTGGATCATTGACATTGCTTTCATCTTTTGGCAGAGAAAATTGTATTCCATTACATTTCACTTAAACCCCCCCCCCCCCCCCCAAAAGATCAAAAGGTGATGCAAGCATGGAGACACTGATGTGAGTGACAGGCGTGGCTCGCTCAGATCTTCCGTCTGTGAGACGTCTCAGTTTTTATGCCTCCCAATCTTGCACCCTCTTATCAGTTCTCAAAGGGAAGTTAGGACTGGAAGACGAGGAGGAGGAGGAAGAATGAGTAGCGAGATATCCCCTGTACCTTCTCTTCCATGGTCCTGCTGTGTGTGGAGAACACCATTATTGGAAGTCCGACGTGGTCTCTGGTCCAGGATAGAGGAAGGGTTAGGTTGTTCGACTCCCATGCCGCCAAGTACTGGGTTTGATCCCCGATGGCTGCAGTGTTTATGTGTAGGTTTCTTTGCGTACACTGCCGCAAACCCTACCTGCTCTCGTGATTTCAGATCGGTGTCACACTGGAGGTCACAAGGTCTGCATCCTCGAGTGAGATCACCTGCTGACCCCGGGCCTACTCCTTAATAACCTGTATCTGAAGTCACTGCAAGGCTCCGTGGATAAATGTCTGCTCATTGACTAATTGAAGGGTAATAGTAAGTTGTGATCCTGTGCTTCCTCTGTAGGGCTGGATGGGGACATGCTGGTGGTCCTCCCGTCCTTCTCCAGACACCCCTCGCTCAAGCACCTGCTGCTGGGGAAGAACTTCAACGTGAAGGGCCGGTGGGTGGCTGGGCTGGATGCTGGTTTATAACGTTAAAGAGGATCTGTTTCACGGAAATCTAAACGCAAGAACAGCACCATCTATGGGGGTGTGTGTGTGTGTGTGTGTGTGTGTGTGTGTGTGTGTGGTGTGTGTGTGTGTGTGTGTGTGTGGGTGTGTGTGTGTGTGTGTGTGTGTGTGTGTGTGTGTGTGTGTCGTTAATGAAGGCAGTGGCTCCCGGTGCTGATGCAGCTGTTATGTAAATAGTAATGATGATCACTAATGTGTTTGAGACGGCTTAATGATGGCCTTGTTTCACACTGAGGAAGATGAGGCTGGACCGGCGGGATAATGGTGCTGATGAAGAGACGACGATGTATTTGCTTCTCAGGTTGCTGGACGAGATTCTGCAGAAACTAGTTCACCTGGTGCAGGAAGAGGACTGTGTGAGTACACACACACACACCCTTCACCCATACTAAGTTCGTAGAGCCCTGCTCAAATGATAATTTACATAATTACACTTGCACAGCATCAACAGATTCAATCGATTTATCTCCTCGCTCTGTCACTCTCTCACTTTCACTTGCTCCTCTCTCTCTCCCGCTCCTCTTTCTCTCTCCTCTCTCCCTCCAGTTTCTCCCCGCTCTCTCTCTATCCAACTGTCATGTATTTCGCCTTCACACGTCCACAAGCTCTCTCTCACTAAGCTACAAGCTCTCTCTCTCTCTCGCTCGCTCGCTCGCTCGCTCGCTCGCTCACTCTCTTACGCGGCTACAGGCACGGGGTGAGCGCGACACACAAACAGACACGCCTGTTAAGTCATCCATGGACTCTGCAGGCGGACGATGAATCATTCATTTAGTTTCACCGTATTCCTAACTCTCCTTAGGGCCAAACTCTCTTTATCTCCCTCCACCGCTCTCGTTCACTATCTCTCTCTCACATTCTCTCTCACCATCTCCGTATCTCTCGATCTCATTCGGCCTGCTTTCTGAGAGGCAAATTCAGCATGACAAGTAGCTTGCTCAATTATTTACCACATTTGATGGTGATAGCTCACAAGCGTTCTCAAATGTGCGTGCATGCCCATGTACACACACTAAGCTTTGGCGTGTGCGAAAGCTTGTTCATGGGCCCGGAAGTCCCAACTGTGGATATTAAACCCAGTATTTGAAAAACACACGCACACGCATACGCACACGCACACGCACGCACACATTCACAGCCAATACACCTCTATCTCTCAAGCCTTACTGCCTTCTCTCTGTCCGTCTCACTCTTTTTGCCAACTCTCCTTCACTCTCTCTTTGCTCCACTGTCCGTCTCTTCAATCCCCCTAAAACTGAGACGCTCCCCTCTCCCCTCTCCCAGGCCCTGCAGTCCCTGTCCCTGGCCGACTCCAGGCTCCGTCAGCGGGGCACGGTGCTGGTGAACGCCCTGGGCTCCAATGCCGGGCTGCGGAAGGTCGATCTCAGTGGGAACTGTCTGGAAGACTCTGGGGCCAAGATGCTGAGCAAGGCCCTGCAGATCAACACGACTCTGAGGTGGGTGTTGGTGCGTGCGTGTAGGTAGGTGAGGTGGTGTGTTTGTCAGAGTGTGGGTGTGTGTCTGTGTTCACATGCTTTCATGTGTGTCCTTGTGTGTGAAGGTGATTGTGTGTGTGTGTATGTGTGTTCTGAGTCAGGATGGGTAGGGCATGATGCACCAGCTTCAAAGGAAAAATAATTTGGCACGGCCCCAACGTTATAATAGAGGAATAGGGGTGGGGTTGTGTGTGTGGGGGGGGGGCAACGTGGGTGGGTGTGTTCTCCTCTACAGGGCTGTGGAGTAAAGGAATGCAGGCATAGGAACTCAAGGATATTGGCTATTGTTGTGGGGGACAGAGATGAGCTGCGTACCCGAGGGGGACTGGCAGAGGTCCCCTTAGTTATTAAAACACCACTGCGGCTCAACTCAATGAGAAAGAAGACAACCAATGGGAATAGACGGGGGACGATGATGACCACGATGACGATGATGCTTACGAGAAAAGAAGGGTCAAAGGGGAGCAGGGGGCGCTGGGGTTGGTTCGAGGACGTTGTCGTGGTAACGGAGTGAGTAATGAGGGGAGGGGGGGGGGGGGTTGTAGCAGCAAGACGGGGAGGGTGGAGATGATGACATGAGAGGGAGAGCGAGTGTAAGAAGATTTAAAGTAAAGATGAAAGATGGGGACTTTATTCAGCCCTGGGGGGACTCATAGGTGAAGGAGATGAGGAGAGGGAGAACGAGGAGGAAATGATGTGCTGCAACAGAGGTGGCATCGGCTCATCAAACAGTGATTAAGGTACAGGAGGCGGAGGGGGAGAGATGGAGTGACGGAGGAGGTACTGGAGGTGGTCCACGTAGTGGAGGAGAGGAGAGGGAGGAGGGATGGAAGAGGTGGACGAGGAGAGATGGAGGAGGTATAGTAGATGGAGACACGGAGATTGAGTGACGGATGATGGGATGGACCGATGGCTCTGTAGAAGGAGGTGGAGGAGGTACAGAGGGTGGATGTGGAGAGAAGGGGTGATGGAAGAGGCACAGGAGGCGGAGGAGTAGAAAAAGAGTGATGGTGGAAGGAGAGGAACTGGTGGAGAAGAGATGGAAGGATGTTTAGGTGGGGGGCGAGTGGAAGAGGAGCGATGGAGGAGGGACAGCAGGTGGAGGAGGAGAGGTGGAATGAGGCGGAGATGGAGAGAAGACAACAAGAAGAGAGGGACACATTGGGGTTTGGCCAAACAAGCAGAGTGCGGGTGGGTGATGTGTGTGGGTGGAATGTTCTATGCGTGTGTTGATTTTCTAACCGCCCAATTCGGCATCTGTACCTTTTTGAATGACCCAGTTCTGTGTGCGCGTGTACATGCACATCTATTTGTGTAGACTTTAAAGGAGGTGAGAGTGTGTACACTCTGTAGGTGATTTGTTTGTTTTTCTACAGAGTGGCAAACTAATGACTCTCGCTATCTCTCTCTCCCCGCTTGTTGTGCAAGGAGTGTGACATGGGATCGCAACAACACCACGGTGCTGGGACTTCAGGATGTAGCCAGAGCCCTGGAACAGTAAGACACACAGACAGACACACAGACAGACAGACAGAGACACAGACATACAGACACACAGACAAAGACACACACACAGACAGACACACATTCACACACACAGCATGTGCTTTAAGCGGGTCTTTGCGTTTGTGTCTCTGTTACGCTGATTAGAGACGAGCATCCTTATGAGCGGATAAATGAGCTTCTACACACACAGATGTGACAGCTGCGCTGTCAGAGTCCACCGCGTTACACCACATTTCATCACTCTTCTGATGCTATGTGCCACTCAAACTCATCGTTTGTGTGTGTATGTGTGTGTGTGTGTGTGGATTTGTTACCTTGTGTGTAAGAACGAACGTATGCGAGTGTGTTTGAGAAAGTGTCTTCATTTCTTACTATGTGTTTGAGACTGTATTTGTTACTGTGTGTGACAAAGGAAGAAAGATTTCTTCAGTGTGTGTATAAGTGCGTGTTCATCAATGTGTGTGGGTATGCATGAATCACTTTGCATACACACAGTGCATGTTTTAAAGTGATTTTGGCAATCAGGAGGGCGAAGAAACGATTAGAGTATCGATCGATTTCTCCCTCAGGTAATTGCGGTTCCCTTTTTTTAAACGTAATTAATAATGCAGGTCTAAACATGAACGCATCAAAAATGTCTCTCTCCCCCTGACTCTCTCGCTCTCCCCCTATTTCTCCGCATCTGTCTCTCTGCATCCATTTTCTCACCTCTCTCTCACCCCCTGTTTTCCTCCTTCAAATCTCTCTCTCTCTCTCTCTCTCTCTCTCTCTCTCTCTCTCTCTCTCTCTCTCTCTCTCTCTCTCTCTCTCTCTCTCTCTCTCTCTCTCTCTCTCTCTCTCTCTCTCTCTCTCTCTCCTCTCTCTCTCTCTCTCTCTCTCTCTCTCTCTCTCACAGTAACTTCACCATCCACTACATGCCCCTCCCCCTCAGTGACGTGGCGCAGGCGTACCGCAGCGCTCCAGAGAAGATGGAACAAGCCATCACCAAGGTTGGTTAAACATCTCCTGGTCACATCCAAACTACAATGCTTCCCAAGAGTAAAACGATTCAGCGTGTCATGGGGGATCTTTCTCTAGGAGTCGTTTTATTCTGTCCCCATTTCCCCTATCAACCGCCGGTGTGAAAATGTCAGACGAAAAAAGACCTCTGCTTAGCTGTGAGGGACAAACATTCAGCGTACCAACAAAAATGTCAACCGTAGTGAAACCAGTGTGATGTGGTATGGGTCGGGCAACGCGCCTGGCAGCGATCACAGGGGTCTACTCCACACTGGGGTCCTACTCTCCACGTCTCCGCCGCGCTCTGAGGTTCCGTCTGTCTTGACTGTCTCGAGGTAATTCTATCCAAACATAATTACGGCCGTGTTCCTTAACGCTTGGCTCCCAGCTGGTGAGGTGTGCTGAGGTTCTGACAGGGTGTGCGATCCCTCGGGGAGATAACTTTTCTACTGTTATCCTTTGCATAAGATAATGAGACGGCGCCACCTGCTCAGCGGTGAAGCCTCTCAGCAGGTCCGCTTCCGTTTCAGTGGATTCCCCTCGGGTTTAAGGCGTCTCTCCCTTGGCGGCGGATTAACATGCAAATGGACTTTTCACCTGCTCGTCGCGCTCTGTAAACACTCATCCCCTCCCGCTGTGTGTGTGTGTGTGTGTGTGTGTGTGTGTCACAGATTCAACGCGCCCTCTTGAGGAACAACCAGACGCAGAGGTTTTCCCAGAAGCAAGCCCTCAGGCTGAACCAAGGCCTGGTTACCAGCACCGCCGAACAGGTGTGTGTTCGTGTGTGTGTGTGAGAGTACTTGCATGAACGTGTGCGTCCGTCTTTGTTTTCCTGCCTTGTGGCTATACGTCGCAGCCATGGGAGATGTTTGTGTGTCTGCTTCAGAAATGTATTTGCACTGTGTGTGTATTTTGGGCAAGGGACTTTGGTCAGAAATATATACATAGATATATATACCGGTACATACCGGCATATTTTCATTCTTGTGGTAATGCTGACTGTGTGTGTGTGTGTGTGTGTGTGTGTGTGTGTGTGTGTGTGTGTGTGTGTGTGTGTGTGTGTGGTGTGTGTGTGTGTGTGTGTGTGTGTGTGTGTGTGTGTGTGCGCAGGTGATGGAGCGGCTGTGTGTGCGTGTGCAGCAGCAGGTGTCTGTCCTGAGAGGATCAGAGGATCAGGAAGAGGTGCAGGCAGCCAAGCAGATCCTTAAGGAGGCCAAGAACTCCAGGGCGGTGAGTCCAGTGTGTGTGTGTGTGTGTGTGTGTTTGACTACTCCATACATCTTGTCAACCCACATACGGTGTCCACATACCAATCTCTCTGCTATTCCTCAGTGTACATTGTATGCATTAATGCATGTCTATGCTATTATGCAATGCCAGTAAAAACCTCAATTACTTGGAGTTTAATTACACGGCCTTTGCACATTGTAAAATATGGGTATTGTTTTTTTTTATCAAATGTTATATTATTAAAATAATTCTGACCTGCTGGCCTGTCTTTTGCTGCCTTGCTCTTCCTGTCTCTTTAACGCTCTCCGCCCGGCTCTCTCTCCTCCGTTCTCACCATCTGTCTCTCTGTCTCCCTCTCTCTCTCTCCTCCTGTGTGTTGATCTCACCTTCTCTCCCTCTCAGCTGTACCCGTCTCTGTGTGAGCTGGCTCATGTCCTGTCTGTAGACGGGCCGGTGAGACAGAGACTGGAGACTCTGGCCGGGGAGCTGACCAAGGCGGCGGACAAGGAGCTGCAGGTGAGGGGGGGCGGGGGGGGAGGAGAGGCGGGGGGAGTGAATGGTGGGAGGAGGGTTAGAAGGTGAATGGAGGGAAGGAGGGGGAGAAAAAGGGAGAGGGAGACAGAAGAGTCGGAGGGTGGGAAAGCGATGGAGGAAGGGTGGTGACGAGAGAAAGAGGGGGAAGGGAGGGAGGGAGGTATGCAGAGGGGTTTGATAGATAGAATGGCTGGGAGGGATGGATAGGGAGAGTGGAACAGAGAGAGATGGAGGGAGGCAGGGACTGGGAGAGAGAGAGAGATGGAGAGAGTGGGAGGGAGGCAGGGACTGGGAGAGTGGAAGAGAGAGAGAGAGAGAGTGGGAGGGAGGCAGGGACTGGGAGAGTGAGAGAGTGAGATGGAGGGAGGCAGGGAGGGGGAGAGAGGAAGAGAGAGAGAGAGAGAGAGAGAGAGAGAGAGTGGGAGGGAGGCAGGGACTGGGAGAGTGGAAGAGAGAGAGAGGTGGAGAGAGTGGGAGGGAGGCAGGGACTGGGAGAGTGAGAGAGTGAGTGATGCAGGGACTAAGAGTGGAAGAAGGCGAGTGAGAGTGAGAGAGAGAGAGAGAGAGAGAGAGAGAGAGAGAGGAGAGAGAGAGAGAGGAGAGAGAGAGAGAGAGAGAGAGAGAGAGAGAGAGAGAGAGAGAGAGAGAGAGAGAGAGAGAGAGAGAGAGAGAGAGAGAGAGAGAGGAGAGAGAAGAGAGAGAAGAGAGAGAGAGGGAGGCATTGGCTGAGAGGGAGGGAGGGAGGGAGGGAGAAAGGGAGGCAGCAATTGCATTACATTTCATATCCCTGGTCAAGTTGTCCTCCTCGTCCTCGTCCTCCCCGTCCTCCTCCCTTTAACTTTTCATGTACATCACTCCAGCGAACAGAGGATTTACTGCATTGCAGATACAGAAAGCCTCCAAATGAAACAACATTCTAAAGTGATGCTTTGGGCCTGGAGGACGCATGGGAGGAAATCATGAAAGCAATATGAATTAAATACAGTATCGGAGATAACTAAAAAACCATTATTTGTAGGTGTGGATTCATGATCCGTCTGCCATCTACCTACTATCATTTTCTATTTAGTCATTTAGTAGAGACTTTTATCCACCGTGACTTGCTGTGAATATGGTTTTAATACATGACATTAATCAGCGGATAGGGTGTTGGGCATCTTGCTCATGGATGCCTACAGGTAGGTTGCCTCCATTGGGATTCAAACCCAGAGTCAAAGGACCTTTAACATTACACCCCCTCCGGCCCAGTATTGGGGAAGGATTCCTAAGTAGGATGGTATATAATAACCATGCATTCTTTTTTGTATTTGCAATTTGTCTGGGACAAGGCAGAAAACGAGACAGACAATTTTCAACACAATTCGCAAATGGATATTAGTCTGGAACCTATCTATTCATTTTCGATTTCCAAGGGGTGTTATCACCGGGCGCAGACCGGAATACCACCGGACGCGCTTGGATATCGCAAATGGATGCCGATGCAAATAAAACATGAGTTTGCAGATTTGTCTGGTTCCCCGGCTGGCAGGAAAACACAACCACATTTTTAAAAACATCAAAAGCCCCACAACCCTACAGCGCCCGTAGGCCCCCCCTTCCCTTGGAGCGTCGGGGTCCACCTGTAGCAGTGTGGCGTTACCCGCTGACCTCCAGCTCCTTGTGGTCTCCTAGGTGATCGTGGACTCCATGGTGTCCCTGTGTCGCGAGCTGTGTCCCATGTCCTCCCTGGCGGCGGAGAGACTCAACCCCCCGCTGTCCTCCGTCTCGGAGCAGGTGTCCATCCCCCGAGGCACAGTGCGCTGCGCCCTGATGGACCGGGCCGCCGAGGACATCAACAAGGCTCTGGAGTATGAGGGGGGGGGGGGGGCAACAAGGCTCTGGAGTATGAGGGGGGGGGGGGGCATCAACAAGGCTCTGGGGTATGAGGGGGGGGGGCATCAACAACGCTCTAGTATGGCTGGGGGGGTATAGGCTGTGGTTTATGCTGCATGTGGATAGGGCCCTATCCTATCCACGCGCAGCATAAACTGCCTGGGGGGGTTGATGTTTGGGGGGGAATCGGTGTATGTGTTGGGGTGGGAGGGGTGGGGGGTGGTGATGATTAAGGGGAAGGTGTGGGTGTGTGTGGGGGCGATAGTTTTTCATGGGGTGTGGTTACGTCATGGGGTGTGCTTAAGTTGTGTTGAAAGTGTGTGGGGGTGTGGTTGGCTTGACCTAATCGCACTCTAACTGTTGGGGTGGGATAATTATGGGTGTTTTGTCTTTGTTTCTAGGGGTAGTGGAGGGTGGGGGGTGTGTGTGTGTGTGTGTGTGTGTGTGTGTGTGTGTGTTGTGTGTGGTGTGTGTGTGTGTGTGTGTGGTGTCCTCATTGTTTTCCATCCTTCTCTCCGTCTCCTCTCCCTCCTCTCTGTCCCCGTCTCTCCCTCCCCCAGAGAGGTGAAGCTGTCGGTGGTGTCCTACCTGACCAACTCCATCGTGGACCAGATCCTCCAGGAGCTGTACACCACCCACAAGACCCTGGTACTGGTACTGTCCCTTACTGCATGACTTCTCCTAGAGCAGCACCGTAGTGGTCTCAGTTGGCATGGTGATTCTATTATTTTTGTGTTGATTTCTTGATTAGTATTATATACATTTTATTCAATGTGTAATTTGTATTTAGTTAAATGCATTTATTAAATAAATATATTTTTATTGTATATTTGAATATATTTATTGAATTTTATATTTGTTTATTATTTACATATGTTTATTTTATGCATGTTTATGAACTACATTACTTATTTGACAAATTATTAATTTGGAGTGAATCAGTTTCTGCTGTAAATGCGGAGAAAGACTAGCATAGCTAGTGTTGCATATCAGAAAAGTAAATGTTCAATCAGTGCATATATTATACATTTTCTCCTACATTCAAAATATAGTTTCGCTATTAGGCACATAAATAAGACTGCCTCACGTCACGGTGCACGTTTAACATTAATCAGGCAACGCTGCCGCCAGTAAAACGTTTTGGTAGTGATATTGAGTGTGTAATGATCCAAAAAACATCATAAATAAAATGTCTGTTAAACTGAATGGGGCTGCACGGAACAGGGGAGGGAGAGTGAGACTGTGGGGGAGGGAGAGAGAGAGAGGCAGCCAGATAGAGGAAGATCTATCCATGTGCTGTAGAGCTTTGAAGGTCTGCAAGTATCCCACTTCCGGGAGGGGGGGTTTGGTTGGCAGAGTGGCGAAGTCACGCCCCTTCCGGTAGAGCCCATGGGACCTATGAGATCGAAAAAATTGAATGGGTTTCAATGGAGAGAAAGTAATTATTTTCTGGTCCCAGTCTTTACATGCCCCGGATTACACATATGTTGTTTGTGGATTTAAATTATACATTTTCATGCAAAGAGTTTGACCGTTTATTGTGCAATTGTTCAGTTAAAGGCTATAGAGAAAACACAATGAGAAAGAATACACGTCTCGTATGTGACGTCACGCTCCCTGCGACTGGCGAGGACAAGACCGACAATCTCCATATCGGCTACCTAACTAAAACTCCATGTGCCCCGACTTATAATGGTTTTCACCTCTTTCAATGCTTTTATTCTCCCCTTGGAAAAAAAGCGGTGAAGCGGAGCAGAGAGATCGGCATGTCTGTACCGGAGTTCAGTGCGGGCGGTGACGCATATCATTCGTGTCGAGAACAGCGAGGATCTGTAGTTCACAAAGCGGCCACACACAAAACCTAACGTTATCAAACTTTTCTTTGCATGAAAAAAATATAATTTAAATCCACAAACAACATGTGTAATCCAAGGCATATAAAGACTGGGACCAGAAAATAATTAATTTCTCTCCTTTGAAACCCATTCATATTTTTCGATCTCTTAGGTCCCATGGGCTCTACCGGAAGGGGCGTGACTTCGCCACTCTATTCCAGATTCTCAATGGTCTTGTGGGAGCGGCAACACCATTTGGGGAGCCGCTATGGTTTTGCTGTGTGAATTTCCACAAAGATAAAATAAAATTGATCGACTCCCTTGTAATCACATGACCAACCGACGACGAGGTTCGGTCACGGTCGAGTTGAGTCCATGCATTGAGTTGAGTCTATGCATCCATCCATTTAAATTACTTTCAAAATAAAAGCATGCAAGCAACGGATGTAGGTGTCACGCGTGAGTGGACAGGAAGTGGCCCCCGTCCGGCTGGAGGCATCGGTGAAGTGTCACCGTAATCAATGGCCAACGGCGGCGCCGGCCTCGTTAATATTCAGGCAGAGGTGCTGGTAATCAAAGTCTCTCCGCTGGTGGCTCCCAGGGCCAAACGCCGCTGCTCCTTGATTATGTTTGATCGCTCGTTACGAAGCCCTGACATCTGCCGGGGCCCCACTCATACTAATGTACCAGAGTTTACTTTGGCTATTTTCACCCCGCTTTGCCTGAGAAACTCAAATAGAGATGGTTGTTCATTTATGAAATCCAGAATTTTGCAACAAAGTTGCCATTTTAGTTCGACAAAGTTGTCGCACTATTTCGTCATTCGGTTTCTGTCCGAAGTGACCTACGGGGAATTCTAGAATCACGTCCGTAATATGTCCACCCCTTGTGTATCTCAACTGGTGGAGCATACCGTTGACACCGCCAGGGTTAGGGGTTTGTTCGATTCCCCGTGCATGCATGCAGTCACGCTACCGTACGATACTTCGGGTACTAGCGAACACTGAGTAGAATATGTTTATCTCATAGGTTTGTGTGGGGAGCCCTGGCCCTCTACACCCGCTGCTGTTTCTCATTCTCCTCCACGTTTTCATCGTTGCACCACCTTTTCATCTATCATCTTTTTCTTTTTTTATATCATTGTCTTTGTTCGATGACCGCTCGTCCTTTACCATACTCCACCTCTCCCTCTCTTTGTCTCTCCTTCTCCATCTCTGTCTCTCTCGCTCTAGATCGCTCTCTCTCTCTCTCTCTCACTTGATAATCACACAAGTGGATGTCTTTTCAGACTTCTGATGGGGGACAGTACAGTGTGTGACACTTTGATTGGTTTCTTATACCCACAACCAACACAAGCTCTCCTTGGACAGGGTGCTGAAGACTATTGGAGAGTACTTATTGTGTGTGTGTGGTGTGTGTGTGTGTGTGTGGTGTGTGTGTGTGTGTGTGTGTGTGTGTGTGTGTGTGTGTGTGTGTGTGTGTGTGTGTGTGTGTGTGTGTGTGTGTGTTTAGCTGCGGCAGGTGTCCCAGGCCAAGCGATGGGATGAGGGGGGGCCCAACCGGCGCACGCTACGGCAGTCCCGGATGACGGACGTGATGGAGTTCCCCGAGGAGGACCTGGGGATGAACCTGGGGATCGTACGTATCCCCCCCGAGGGCGGAGAGCCCCCCCGCGGAGACTGTTTACACTGGCCGTTTGTGTCATACCCCTTCTTTACTCCAGGCTTCACTCACCCTCCCTCCGTTGGTAGTGGTACTCCTCAGTACACGCGTACATCATTAATAAGAATACACAATCACACAATAAGAATACTCTGCAATTAAATGCTCCAACCAACACCCTTAACATAAGAGAGGGAGGAGTTAAATAAATAAGGTAATGTTGATAAATCACATTAAAACATTTTAAAAGCCTACACATACAGAGGCAGATAGGCGTGGCGTGTTGGATGCTAACAGCAACTCGACAAAATTCATGCAATCCGAAAATGACCTTTTAATTGCGATCATAATGTATGTTTATATTCACCTCTATATTACCCATCACATGCTGAATCAACTTCACTATAAAATAGGACTACACATGGTGCATTACTGCAGCTAGCTTTGTTGCATGCCAGGGACCGCTGTTGCAGTGACAGTGGTGATGTATAGTGGTGTACTTTATGATCCTATTAAGCACACCTCCATACAACACGGCTCTACTTTATGTCTCTGTTGTATCCTCCATGTCCCGGCTGGGACAGCTGGTTCTCTGCAGGGATTCTTTGGGACAGACAAAAGTGTCATCATCTGCCCTCCCAATTTATGACATTGTTGTCAAGTCCATTTATTCAGCATTTAAAGAGCAACGAACAGAGTTGAGCAAACTGCTGTGCAGTCAGGGTGAATTAAACCGGCGGTTTATGCCTTAAAATACAACCGACGATAAACCCAGAGAACGCTTGATTAAAAAGATGAGGATATGCAGAATTTCTCCCATTTGGTTGAAACGCCGGGGGGAAAAGCCAATTGTTCCCGCTTCAGAAGGAGTCGACCAGACATGTAGGAGCAGACCGTTCCTCCGCTGCGAGGCAGCTGATCTAAGCAGCAGGGGTCAGCGTCTCTAACTTTTCAGCCCCGCAGAGGAGCTCTTGAACACTGTGGTGGAGTATCCTAGGATCGGCGAGGTCATGGTTTCCGCAGGTAACGGATTGTTTTCCCCTCAGGACACCATGGCTATCAACAAGAGAAGCGCCCGGACTAGAAGGATCCGCCCCGTCTCCAGCCGGCCGAGTAAGACCCACTGTCTCTATCTAGTCTCTGGCTCTGTTTCTCACTCTCTCACACTCTCTCACACTCTCTCGCACTCTCTTTCTCGCGCGCTCTCGCACTCTTGCTCTCTCGCTCTCTTTTGCTTTCAAAATGCTTCAATGCCACAGAAGTAACTTGAACAATGCAATGCCATCAAATAAGAAGTTGTGGGAAAATAACAGGACAACAGATGGAATACATCAAAACACGGTGTAGGAAAAACAAATTGATCAATCAGATTGATCTGTCTGTCTGTCTGTCTGTCTGTCTGTCTGTCTGTCTGTCTGTCTGTCTGTCTGTCTGTCTGTCTGTCTGTCTGTCTGTCGCTCTCCCTCTCTCTCTCTCTGTCGCTCTCACTCTCTCTCTCTCTGTCGCTCTCACTCTCTCTCTCTCTGTCGGGCTCTCACTCTCTCTCTCTCTGTCGGGCTCTCACTCTCTCTCTATCTGTCAGACTTTCACTCTCTCTCTGTCACTCTCCCTCTCTCTCTCCGTCTCAGTCTGTCGCTTTCTTTCTGAGCTCTTCCAGTGCTCGTTTGGTTTTACTGACCAAGGGGTCAGACTTTCCATTTAATCAACTCCTCTTTTTTATTTGATGTTAAGTCCAAAATGACATTGAAACCAACGGCGTCCATAAAAAGACCTCCCCTTGTGATTTCATACAGAGAAATAATGGATTGGAAGTGCTTTTTTAAATCCTGTTTAGCTCTATCATTTGAAATGTACTCAAATGGAGGTGCACTGAACTTCAAGTCCACTCAATGACCAGAGTTTTACACATTTAAATAGCAGTTTGGAATAAAGTCGAAGTGGAATCGTTGCCAACTGTGCTCCACTCACACACACTCTCAGACTCACACACGCTCTCACACTAACACTCACACTCTCTCTCAAAGTCAATAAACTGTAAAATAAATAGAAATGGAAGCAACCGACCGACAACAGAAATCAGTGGAGATTCATGTTGGCCTGCGAGGGTGGGAAGCAGAAACTGTTCTTCAATCTGTTGGTGTTGGTCTTACACTCCATCATCATCACCTACCCCCCCACCCCCAGGTCTCGGTGAGGACGCCAGTGGCTCCCCCACCCCCTCTGCCTCCCCCCAACCGCCACCGCCTCCGCCTCCACCATCGCAGCTCTCCCGCTCAGCATCCTGGGACGGCCTGTCCACCCTCCCCACTAATGGCTCGCCGCTACATCATGTGACCCACGTCAGGCCACGCCCCCCACGGCGGCACAGGGCGGGGTACCCGCAGCCAGAGACTGTGAGTCTCACACGCACGCGCATGCACACGCACACACACAAACTCTGGGGGGTTGACACTTGAACCACTTGCTTGGTAATGTAATATGTGTTGTTGAGGGTTCAGGGGCAGGAAGTAAGTTTTCAGAAACAGGAAGTTGAAAGCAGACTAGATAAAATGGGAGATGCTTTTTTGCTTGTTTATTCCTGTTCCGTCATATTTTATTCCTAGTTTTTATTCCAGTTTATTCTTGTTTAATGTTGTTTACCTCCCGCGTGTCTAATGTGCTGCCGTGTGAATACTTTGAGGCTTTTCTCGTTCCCCTTGCCAGAGGCTCTTTCCAAAAATTATTTGGGGGGGGGGGGTGGGTGTGTGTGTGGGGGGTGTGTGTGTGTGTGTGTGTGTGTGTGCACGCACGTAGGTGTGCGTTTTGGAGTGGGGGGTCATGGAGGTGTGTGTGTGTGTTTGTGTGCGTGTTTGAACCTTTCCTGCTGCTTTGTACTAAATCAGGACACATTTAGTGATGCAGCAGTGATGGGTTATTTTTAAAGACAGGCATGGGATCCTTCCTGCCAAGTGGCTGTTTTGAAATGCCAAGTCAGCCCTCTACGGCCTTTTAACACCCCGTCATTGATCTGTTGTTATCATGCTATTCTCCGTGTGTGTGTGCGTGTGCGCAGCATGGCTCCGAAAACGGGGCGATCAATGTTCTGGAAGATGGATTGCCTGACTTCTACACCAAGCGTGTTCTCCCTGACAGGTAACACACCGAAGCCGTGTTTAGCCACCGCTAACAAGCCTCGTAGCGGTTCCCCATCACTGTTTACACTGAATACCTCCACCACCCGGGCGGTGGTGTAAAGAATGACATTCACTGTGTCTATTTAGTCATCTCACAGACACACATTAATTAAAGTGACTCCAGAAGCACAGCACCTTTTAATTGGGAACAAAGCGCCCTGTTACCTATTCGCCGCCACGTGCCTCCTGGAAATAAGAGAACCAAAATTTGTATTGTCGGTTGATTGAAGCATCAAGCCCCCCAGGTCTCTATCGCTCTCTCTCTCTCTCTCGTCCTCTTCAGCCAGCTCTCGTCTCTCCATAACAACCCGTCCATGCGTAGGAAGAAGAGGCGCAGCGTGCTCTCCATCTTCTCTGGCTTCCGCAAGAACCGCAACTCCATGACATCCAATCCGGACACAGAGTGAGTAGGGAAGGGGCGGGACATGCTCTGAAAACGGGAGGTGAGTCATGTAAATGTGGCTTTGTCAATAAACATCAAACCGGTTTTAAGGGGACATATTATACCACCAGGTGTGAGTGTGAGTAGCCCTTACAAGCTGTTTTGAATATCTGCCTCTTCTGACATCGCAAGTGGGCGTGTCCACCTAGATGTGTGCAGGATAGTGTTAGTTATCTTCAAACCTGCATGAAACTTTTCTACTTTGGTTTCTTGAGTAGAAAACACACCCATCTTCGAGTCGATCCAGCCACAGAATTGTTCATCTATAAACCCATTTATTCAGGTCCAATTTGAATTCTCAGAAGATGGTAACTGTGGTGTGAAAATGATTCAGCTCTAATTGTAGCTACAAGTCAAGCCATTAGGGGTTGCTAACGGCAAAAGGAACAGGGTGCACGCTAAAGTGCACCGCCACATCTAAACACAAAACCGCTCTTTTGCTTTTAATATGACAGACCATGTTTTGTCGTTTTATTACTACCATGCCTCATGAATATTTGATGGCAAAACATTTTCCCCGTTGCTGCAACATTCTTGTGCGTCCGGAGTGCGCCGGGGGTCGGAGTTACATGAGGACACGCACCTCCTCACGCACTTCCTCCACTGGAGAATGTCTCAGAGTAATGAGAGAGAGGGGGAGGGGGAGGGGGATGGAGTGGCGAGAGAGAGGGAGGGAGGGATCGGAGAGAGAGAGGGAGGGAGTGTGGGAGAGATGGGGGAGAGTGAGAAGGGGGAAAGGGAGGGAGGCTCCTTGGGGGCCAACTGGGGGACATTAAAAACAGTTACAGTGCTTTGTGAAGGGGTGAGCAGGAGAAGGAGGAGAGCCAAGAGAGGGGGAGGGGTGCGTGTGCGTGCATCGAGAAGTAGAAGCCAAAGAGTGATCGCCACTTCAGTGACAGTCGTAAAAACCCTTTTTATATAAAACTCACCCTGTCTTAAAAAGAAATGTGTGATATAACAATATAATCTCTTTGTATTAACATATAAATACGATATATTATGTAAATATGAGAAACTTAAATTACAGACTTATCGTTAAATGATAGTGTTATATCGTGGTGGTTTTATATGAATGCACTCAGACAGCCTCTGAATACTAAGCTCAGACATGTCGTTGGTGCAGGAGTCTGCCTCATTGTCCCGCTGTTTTCTGTCCTGTCACTGGATCTGTCATCTGGAGCGCGTCTGCCTCGGCCTCGGCTGCCCTCGCTATGCTAATGTACCGCTCTCTATCTATATCTTTATTTTTGGGGACATTGGTTTACCGGGACTGAATGAGCACGCATCAGACGACGGTGCATTCTCTAGGTATCAGGCTATTAATGAGAGAGAGGGGGAGGGAGAGAGAGGGGAGAGGTGGAGAGAGAATTAAGAGTATTTAGGGGCCTCGGTGGACTATTTTGTCCATCCGTCTTATGTTAATTATAGAAGTAAACGCTGCTGAGTCACGCGGTACAATCTGTCTTGGCTTGTCCATCTGGCTCATAAAAACTCTGTAGACTTCCTCACTTAGGCTGAATCTGTTGCTGTAGTGGTAAACTATTATGGTAGCTCCTTGACCGACTCCTGACCCCCCTATAGGATGGGTGGGAATGGGGGAGGGGGGGGGCTGTCCCAGGACCAAGCGTCTCAGTAATCCAGAGTCCATGGTTCAAAATGCTTTCTCCCGGCCGGCGGGCTACAGACCAGGATGATTATCGGTTGAAGGGCCTTTGATTGTTCGCCGTATATCTCCTGCCGTCTCTTGTCTGTCTAATGCGAGTCCATTTGATCTGTATAGCCCTTAATCACACTAACCGCCTCAAAAGGCTTCACAGGCCACTTTCTACGACATCGCCTAACCGTGGCCCTCCAAAGGGCAAGGACAAAACTCCCTTAATCATTGTGAAAACTCCCTTTATCGTCTTGGAAGAAACATCGAGATGGGACCCAGAATGAGGGATAATTTAAGAGTGCAATGGGCGCATAATGGGTAGAGATAACTAAGGCATAATACATTTCAGCTAACCTGTCTCCGTCTCTCTCTCTCTCTCCACCCCCCTGCCCCCTAGTCTCCCGGAGAACGTCTACTCTATGATCCAGCACCCAAAGGACCCCGGACAGACGGAGACCCCCATACGGGGCTTCCACACGGCCTCCCCGCGTGCCATCCCCTGCATGTGAGACCCACCCAGCCCCCTCCTGCCTCATCCAGAGACAGTAACCCATCCGGGCTCCCTCTGCCCCCCCAGTAGACATCCACGGGGGGCCGTGGGGTTTATCGTCTCTGTGCCAGAATCTGACCCAAACCGAAAAACGGTTGGGGCCGAACAAAGCTTCTGTAAGTCATCTGATGCATGGTCACGGCCAATCCTGGTTTCAACCTCTTCTCTGGTGGTTTATTTTGTCCCATCTGCTATCAAGGGATGCCACATAATCCCCTCACCAAGCATGGAGACTCAGTAAGGCCTCAACCCCATTCACTAGGCCTTAAGCCTCAGCTAGGTGGTTGAGTATACCATTATTGGCAGGTAACCTAGACAGACTCTTGGGTCCTTGAAAGCCTCAACCTCATACACACACCAGGGTCCAAGGCCTGGATATAGCGACCACTGCGTGACCGGACGGGAGATGATCTCCAGTGGATACCCCATTTGGACGAAAAAGGGTTTTTTTTCCAGATAGTGAATGCTTCTGCCAAGAGCCAATCTGGGGGAGAATGCTTCAGAAATTGAAAGGAAGCTTCAAAATTTGGAAGAAATAACCTGATCCACGCCAATACTCTAAGGTTGCGTCACTCTGGGGACTGAACTAAAGGTAATTATTGAACATCTGTTTTCATCAGAAATAAACGTGTTATTCTTTTAAGCTGTTTTCCTCCTTATCGCTCTAACCATTCAGTACTAAGTGAAGGACTACCAAGAGTTCTCTATGTCACTGCCAGCCCTTAGCGAGCTCCAATCTGCAAGCTCAATCCGAATCACACAAATGTGGGAGTTTCCACCGGACCACGAAACGAGCTGATTGGTGCTCTGCATCAACGTGTCTTTTTAGGCTGAAGTCGATCCATCCATCGAAACGTCTCGAGTGGACTTTGACGCCCACTTGTGAAGACACAAGTGGGAGTGATTTAGGCTCTGGTTTTAAGATGGTTCGTAATCAGCATGACACCTGGTGGCAAAATACCCCCCCAATGAGCCAGGGCCTCGCCAGCGACAGGTGGCGGTGTATGATTACCTCGTCGATGTAGGCCTGCGGGGTTGGGGGTGTGGGGGGCGGCTGAGGACAAGGAGAAGACCTCCGGCTGGGCGGCCAGATTGAACCGACTCCGACAGCGAGCGTTTGCTCTCTGCCGACTTTACTTTCAATTCTTCCACCAAATGCCAAATAGAGTCCACTGACTCCAGCCTCCGTCTCCTGCCCACCACCAGGCAGAGTGACCTACTTCTCCACCTGAGATAACCATGGGGGGGAGGGCGAAAGGGACCATTACATCCAAAACTTCAAAGTCATGGGCCTGAGTCACCAAGCGGCCATCTTGGTTCTAAACGCTAGCGTTTGATTGCCGCTAGGTGTCTATATTAAAATAACTGCTTCCCAAATAATTTTTTATGGAATTTTTGAAATTCATGCATTGCCATCAAAGCGGCAATTATTTTTTCATGACCGATAAGTGTATTCTACTACATCGATTAGAGTATGGTCCTTCTAAGAATACAACTATCAAAACAGAATAACAATAGAACTACACAGCAGATTACACAGAAAATAAGACAGAAATATCTCGATCAATGCAAAAGATAGTGAAATGTGAAGACACATTTCAAAGAAGATTCGTTAACCGACCGGGGATGGACTCCCACTCAGTGCCACCCATGTTACTGAACGCACGCGCTCACAGTGATATAAGACACTTTGCATCCCTCCTCCGCACCAATGGCATCATTTGGCATTCTGTATCCTATATCAATGCTACATCTTGCCCACCATGCAGAGTGGTTTCCGAATCATGCAGAAATCACTCCCTCATCTTGCCCGCCTTCCACCCCAGACGGCTCCAAAGAGTCCAGCAGTCTTGGGCCTCTGGCTCCCCCCCCCTCCCCCCACCCCCCTCCCCCCCCCGCCCCCCTCCCCCCCACCCCTCCACTATGAGGCACCCTGTGCTGGGAAGCCAACGCAACCTCTTCCTCTAACCCCTCATCTAGGCTTTCATCACAGCGGTGGCAGCCATGCCGGTGATGGGAATGCACTCTCTAATTTCTCCCCGTTCTCTCTCTCTCCTTTATTTAAATGGATGATCCCATCTGTTTGATTCGAGGTCCGTTCTTCGTACAGGTTGCTACGCGAGACTCGGAGACTAAAAGATGGGGGTATTGCAGTTTACCCTTATTGGTCCGGACACAGCAGGTAGAAAGACATCTAAAGGAGCGAGTTCCCTGGCTGTCCTAGGGGGGGACGAGGAGAGAGAGAGAGAGAGCGAGAGGGAGGGAGAAAGAGTAGGAGTGGATCCAATACCAAATGTCCCCACCACTCGCCGCGTCCCACTGTTTTCTCTGAGTGCTTTCTGTGTGGCATCGATGTCAAACTGAGTAGCCCATCATAGGAAGGATCCAATTTTGTTCGCTCTGTCCGTCTGTCTCGGTCAGTCTGTCTCTCTGTGTCCGTCTGCCTCTATGTCCTTCTGTCTGTCTGTCTGGCCGTCTGCCCCTATGTCAGTCTGTCTCTCTGTCTGTCCATCTGTCTATCTGTCCATCTGTCTCTCTGTCTGTCTCTCTGTGTCTGTCTGTCATTCCTCTATGCCTCTTTCTGTTGGTCTCCCTCAACATCTCACTCTCTCTTGGTATCATTTTATGTATGCCTCTTTCCCTTTGTAGCCATGGCTTCTCTTTTGCTCTCACTCTCTCCCTTTATCTCGTTCTCTCCATCTGTGTGTGTGGGTCTCTCTCTCATTCTCTCTCTGTTTGTCGTTCTCTCCATCTGTGTTTGTGGGTCTCAGTCCAATTCATTTCGAAAGGTTTAATTAGCATGGAAACGTACATTTACATCATTAACATTTGTCTTTATTTTTGTATATCCCTGTAATCCTTACAAGGATAATCTTTCTCGCCCCCCCCCCCCCCCCCCCCCCCCCCATTAATATCAAAGGTCTAAATAGCGGTGTGTAGGTAACATAGGAGCGAACATTCACATCATTATCACTTCCTTATTTTTGTATATCCGTATAATCCTAAGAAAAAATATTCCTTTTGAAAATGTACTTAAAAATTCTCTCTCCCTTCTGGCTCTCGTTTATCACCATGGCAGCCGTACATGTACCTCTTTCTTTCATTGTATGGAGCTATACATACAGTATAGCACATGCATGCTGAGTCTCTCTCTCTATCTCCCCCCCCCCCCCCCCCCCTGTACTGCTACCTCTCTCGCCCGCCAGTCCACAGACCTGGTCAGCATGGTGTACAGCTGCATCGGGGCCGACATCGACGACTCGGACACCTGCAGCTCCAGCGGGGATTTCACGCCCTCGGGGGGAGCTAACGGCCACGCCCTCGGCCACGCCCCCCTGCCCACCCACAGGCACCTGGAGTCGGACCGGATGGAGCGGGACGGGCCCCTGGCAGAGGGGGAGGATGTGAGGGAGAAGCTGGGTGGAGGTGGAGGAGCCCCAGGGACACACAGACCAGATCCCCCGTCTCAGATCAGCAAGCCCAGCATGGCCGTCATGAGACAGCGACACCTGCAGGGCAGTTCAGGTACTGCAGCTGCGGCTTGAATTACGTTGGCACTGTTGGTTTTCACAATTTAGTCATTTTGTGACTTCTGAATAAACGGTAATAACAAGTCACTCTTCAGGTTGATTGAAATGATAGGCTAGCAGTTGGAGCGTTTGACTCTCAGCTTAAAGGTCCTGGTCCTAAAGCCTAGGTACCCTTGAGAAATGTGCCTTAACCATTACCTGCTCCTTGGAACATGCATATAAAATCCACTGTTGCTAAGGAGGCAATGGGTGGAATAACATAAGAGTAAATTAGAATTATAAAGCTATATGGATGACAGTTGATTGATATATTCAGACGTTTAAAAATGAAGTATTATGCATTTTTCCCTTTTAAAATTCAAATAATTCTTTATTTGGATCCCCATTAGCTTCCACAAAGTGGTTGCTAGTCTTCCTGGGGTCCACGCAGAAAGCAACAACAATTAAAACAAACAATAATACAAAATCGCACTATATCAATAAAACAAGAACAAAACGTTGAACAGACAATAGGAACCGCTAGTAATCAAGCACACTTACTGATTATCTAAATGGGATTCATCAAGGTTTTTTTCAAGCAAATATTTAAAAGAACGTCTCCTTTTGGTGAGTCTGATGCTAAAGGCGAGCTTATTCCAAGCAGAATGAGCCCAGTTCTCATTCTTTTTTGTATGTGGAACTGGCACAACCAGATGACCAGTGCTTACTTGACGTGTGACATGATCATGACAAAAAGCTGCATAGACAAGGTTTTCACAAAGGAAGTGCAGTGTATTGTTCCATATAACATTATGCATGAATAGCAGAAAATAACATTTTAATTTATCCTCCACAGATAGCCATGATAACCTTCTATGCATCACATACACATTAGCCCGGAAAGAACAACGCAGAATTTTTTTCAAATGTTTCTCAGCAGCACATGACCAAATGACAGGACAGTACTCGACAGTAAACAAGAGACCGAACTACTTGACTCATTACAGATGATGCAACATATGCACAGCACTACCTGGACATTGCAATGCCCCTACCCATCCTGGAAGCAATATGATCAATCTGATCAGACCAAGACAACGCAATATCTAGTTTTACAACAAAGAATTTGGTCTTATTGACCTGCTCAACTGATATCCCATCTATATATAAATTAAGTGCAGTAGCATTGGCGAGAATATTCTGACTACCAAATATAGTAGACATATTAGATATATCTACGGATATATATGTTTTGACAATGTTTAGTGCTAATTTGTTAGCTCTCACCCAATTGGTAAAGTTATGCAACTCTACTTGAAGATTTTCACATAGCTCCACTGAAGTTGGTGTTGTGCAGAACAAAGTACAGTCATCAGCATACTTAACTACATCAGCATTTTTAACAACATAGGGTAAATCATTAATGAAAACCGAAAATAAAAGTGGACCCAAGCAACTCCCTTGTGGAACACCGCAAGAAGTCTTCGAACACAGAGAAGGTGTCAATAACTTGCTTATCAATAATCCATAGCATTAATCAGCAAGAACAATTACAGACGCATGAAAGGAGCAGTTTAACCGTAGCAGCCCATTCACCCCAGATGAGTGTTTTTGGTGTGTGTGGGTGGGTTTGTGTGCATGTGGATGGATAGGGGGTGTGTATGTGGGTGCCCCCACATCATATCGACTGCCCCAGGGGGGGTGCGTGTTCCTGCGATCGTAAATCAACCCGACCCCATTCGAGGATCGATACACACACGCGAGCGCTCCGCGATGCCGCCATGTTTAACTTAGAGGAGTGGCGTCTTACGCGGCCAGCGGGCTGCACCCCTCCGCCTGGAAGCTGCCGTTATTGATGGTGTCGTGTAGCGCACAGTGTTGTTTGCACAGGGCTGCACAGACGTCATTGATCATGAAATATCGGCACTACATTTTTCAGCATAAGCCATGAATTATACAATGGGATTGGATTTTTCACTTTGGTAGTGTCACGGCAACAAATGCGTTGTCACGATCCGTTATTTGGAGAATTTGTTATTTTGCGTCTATGGCCACAAGAACTTTATCTTGTCGTGTTATTCAGCTTTTTCACACAAACACACACGCTCACATGTGAATGGTTTACGAGCACCGTCAAGTTTTTATTCATGCAACTGTTTAGTTTCATGAAGTGGCTTCTTTGTAACACTATCTTGCACTGCAAAACTGTCAGCAAATATCTCCGCTAAGTGTTCCCTCCAGCATATCGCACCAACCATCTGGCAGTAGAGGACGGCTCATTGTGCTCCTTCCTATTCACCACAGCCCCTAAAAATCTCTCTTCATTCACACACACTGATTCACCCACCCATACACACACACATGCATGAGACACGCGTCATTCACCGTCGCAGAACCACACATCTATCTACCTTTGCGTCAACGCACATCCATTCGCTCACGGGAGGCACACATTCATTCACCCTCGCATAAACAGACATTCACCCACACAGAAACGCATCCATTCACCCATGCATACATGCATAATCAGTAACACATGCATCCAAATATTTATTCACGGTTGAACACACAGATTAATTCACCCACACATGAACACTCTTTAGTTCATACACACATCACCACCTGCATTCATTTGCACTTGCATGAAACACACGTTCATTGATATGTCCTCCTCATCTCCGAGATCTACTTCCTGTTCCCATGACAGCGGGATGAATAGGGACACCTTCTTGAATGAGCGTCTCCGCCGTAGCGATATCATTGTTGGGTCGTTGGCGTAACGATGGCCAGGTGCACTCAGAGGTTCTGATCCGTGGGTCTTCTCACGTGGGTCAGTCATTAAACGAATCGTAACCTAGTTATAGCAATCAGTCATGTCAACTCCAAACCCTAGGTCAATTAAATACAACTTCTGCCCCAGGTTAATCCCCACTGAAAGAATTACTTAAATCTGTGTGTGTGTGTGTGTGTGTGTGTGTGTGTGTGCGTGTGCGTCCGCAGAGGAGGCGGCGAGGCCGGAGGGGGAGTGGGACGAGGAGCAGGCGGACCCCCCCCAGAGGGAGGACAGGGTCTGGACGCGGGGAGCAGAGCGCCCCCCTCTGCCCACCAAGGTGTGTGTCCAGGTTCACCCCTCGCTGCAGGCCCTTCAGAGCCACGTGTCTGCTCACATTTGGGAATATGAACCTACGCACCTTCTGTCCTAAACCCCTTACTTCATAAGTCGTTCTCATCTAGATTTCTATAAAAAGCAATTGAATCCGCTTTAAGCGGAAATATTTTATTAGTGTCTCACTGCTGCCACCTAGTGGTGAGAAATTAAGAGTGAGATAAGAACTATTTGTATCATTAGTAGTTGTGGTATTATTGTGACGTTATTGTTATTGTTATTTTCACATGTTAATGCCCAAACTCCTTGCCCCTCCCCTTCAGCCCAGTTTTGACCAATCGGCAGACGAGGCTGTCTCAGAGAAGACTTCCCCTGTCAGCCCCCACGCCGAAGTGCCGACCAATGAGAAGAAAAGCATCAGTTTTGTTCTGCCCCCCTCAGCCAAGGATCCCTCCTCTGATTGGTGTACGACTCCGGTCATTCAAGAGGAGGCGGCTGAGGATAGGACGAGCCCGCCCTGCTCAGGTAAAAAACGACATAACCAGGGTAACAAAGTACTGTTGAAATGGGATTATGGGATGCTTGGAGCATTGCCGTAAGTATTTTAAAAGGTGCCGAGTCATTTGCACTCGTCAAAAGATGGAGTTTGTGTCTTAATGTTACTCTACATGACAACATTTTGCTGACGAAGATGAGGATGATGTTGAGGATGTTGATGTTTGTGATGATAATGATCTCTGTGTTGAATCAGATGAAGAAGAAGGAACTAACAGTTTTCCAGGCCCACAGCCACACATCAACAGGAAGGCCCACTCCTGTGATATGGGTACGAATAACCTCACACAAGCAAACATACACACATCCACACACACACACACACAAACACACTCACTGTGTCTCTGCAAGCTGTACGTCATACAGACAACGATATATAATACACATGTCCTTGAACTGTTCAATGTATGGCAGCAATAGCATACCATATAAACAACCTTGTATTAATTTGTATTGTATACATTGTCAGAATAACCTGTTCCTCAGAAACAAACTCCAAACCCATGCATGACGGTCCTGTGTGTGTGTGTGTGTGTGTGTGTGTGTGTGTGTGCGCGCATTCCCCTCAGGCATGGAGCGGGGCAGCCCCCCTGGGGTCCTGGAGCGGTCCTCGGACCCCCGGTTCCCCATGAGGAAGGCGTCCTTCCCCCAATACAGAAGCCCGTCCCTGGACTACCCCGTCAGCACCCGCTGTACGTTGACTCACACACACACGTACAGCCTGCGCCCATCATGTCTCCCATTGTATCACCCGTCGATTTAGCAATCTCCAAATCCTGTAATCCAGAGATCTCCTGCTTTGGTTTTTGTCCGCACCGTTCCGGGTATCAGGGTGGCTGGCAGTGTGTGCTCAGCTCGTTCATCAGCACACTGACACAAAGCCATTTAGGGCGGGGGGAGGGAGAGGCGGAGAGAATGACTCGGCGGAAACCGCAGCCAACTTTCCTGGTACACGTCAAAGTTATGGCCGCAGGGCGGCGGAATCAATCCGGCGAACCGCTTAAGAATCGCAGACTAAAACGTTGACACCTCCACTAATGTAATGATGGTGGGACCAAACGGATCGATGGGGCATCGGTGTTTCCCTGATTTCTGTCTTTCTTCTGATATACGTTTTCATTTTAGGTCATGAAAGTCCACCGCACGACCAAAGGGACGGCTTATGACATCACCAGCGGTCGAGAGGACCGGAAGGAGACCAGGGTGGCATAGAGTGAGGATCAAAAAAAGCTAAAACTGTGCGTACCCGACGGTGAAGCACCGACGAGGGGTTTCTGGGCGATGTTGGGTTCTTTTTCATACACTGCAGACATTTTCTCATCGAAGGTGCATGTGTGCTCTTATGTTTAGTTTTGTATTTGTTCTTATTATTACGATGATTATTAATTGCACTGGCTGTGTGTCTTTCTCCAGAAGCGGAAACACACGCACATAACCCGCGCGCGCCAATAAGTATGGCTCTTGTTTCATTTTTACTAAGGCGGGAGGACATGGCGGTCCTTCTTATGTTCAGCAGACAATCTGTGACCGGCTCGCCCTCCGGAGCACCTTTGTATTTATTTCAACTTTGGACATGTAAATATGGACTAGAAATCAAATTAACCGAATTAGCCGTTGTGGAAACTGAACGGATGAAGTAACGTTTTTATTTGTAGTTCTGATTCATTTAGTTAAGTGTCTGTTTCGTGTGCTTTTTGGTGTCTGTGCTGGCAGAGAAATGCTACAATCCCCAGTGCGTGTCGCCCCTGAAATAATGACTATTTTAATCTGATTTTACAGGCCTGAAAATGAGTATATTTTCTAAAAAAAAATGCCTCTATGAATGATAATAAATAAAATTTGATTTTACCAAAGAAACGGTCGTAAAAAATAAATATCATTCCTCAATATTTGTTGCACATTTACATTTGGTATTATTTTTACCATTTGCCTCTAACAAAACAGTGGTAGAGTTGTTATCGTGAAGAAGAATTGAAGTAAAAATAAAATGGTGCAAGATATATTTCTAGAAATGCAGTTAATGTCTGTTCCTTGTCCGTTGTCCGTTGTCATTGACATAACGAAACTTTTATTTTTTATATATTTTATTTTCCTGCCGTCCTACCACCGTATGCCAGCAGGGGGCAGTGTAGACCAAGCTCTGCTCTGAAATGCACTGGTTGCCCAGTGCATTTCCATCATCAACCATCAGAGACGCATCACGGATCTAAACGGCATTCGAAGTGTTTCACTGCATTACATTAGAGCTAGTCAAACAAGCGAGGCGGCCCCTCGGATTCGCTGATTATGTTAAATCTAAATTAGCAGCGGACATAATTTGAATATGAGCTTTCTCTCGGGAGAGCGAGATGACAGATCGAGATGGGTCTCGCTAATGAGGCAAATCCGTATTAATTTAGTCGGTAATTAGGCCGTTGAGTTGCTGTCTTACACACACACACACACACACACACACACACACACACACACACACACACACACACACACACACACACACACACACACACACACACACACACACACACACCAAGAGCGTTAGCGGCTAGAAGCAGTCAGGCTTAAATCACCCATAACAACGAATAATCCTTCTGGGTATTTTGTATAGGCTACGGCCAATATGTCTCTCACCCACTCTCCCTGTTCAATGCTTTCCCACTCTCTTCTGCCCTTCATATCTCACATCTATGAGTGAGCGAGATAGATGCAGCCGTATGGAATATGTATTCCTCCACCGCATGAAGGGCGCCATGGCCTCTTGTTGAATAGATGTTATTCACTTCTTCTCTTTCTAAAGAGTTCTCCTAGACGTGTGTGTGTGTGTGTGTGTGTTTGTGTGTGTGTGTGCACTTGACTTTAACGTGGAAGACAGACTATCAAGTCGTTTTGGGAATCTGCCCGGCAGTAATAGCCCCGTGACATAATCCAATATCGTTTCATTTACAGATAAGGAGAGCTGAAATAAGGCCTATTTCAACAGCTACTGGGACAATCCTCCGGTTCTCCTTTGTGTTCCTACGGGATACTTTCAGAAGACGTTTCCTTGTCCATGTTACGTGTGTGTGTGGGGGGTGGGCGGCACTGATGTACTTTGAGGAATTCAATACCTGCCAAAATGTAATGAAAAACTAAGAATCAATACAATGTCATCGCATCTGGCCTGGCGTTCCACGCTGAGGGGGAAGAGGAGGATGAGAGGCGACAGGGCGGCTGTTCCAGGGTTATGGTCAGTTCTTCAGGGTTACAGGGGAATCGAACAAACACGGATGCTTTACAGCCGCCGTTATCCTGTCACTCTTAACCAATGGTCGACATCCCAGAGGCTCCCTAACGACGGCGACCAACCGGACTCAACCGGACTCGGCACCACTAGCCTGGACACCCTTCACCTCCCACCTACCATCACGTGCTTGTTTATTTTTTATTTTGTTGGTCCAACGTCGCTGCTGATGTCCTTGTGTTCCCTCGTGACTGTGCAAATAGTTGATATTCAGCTCACTCCGACCTCTGAGATTCAAGGAGGCACGTTTGGCACGCTCCTCATTTCAAACAGGCTTTGATTAGTGTGGCATCTTTCACTCAATGTGTTTTTCCTCTCTTTCTATTGCTCTCTCTCTCTCTCTCTCTCGCTCTCCCTTGCCCTTCCTCTCAATCTCAAGTTTTCCCTAATAACAGGTGAATTTCCTCATATCACTTCCACCGGATTAGTGAAGATCAAAGAGTGTGTGTGCGTGTGTTTCCAGAAGAGTGTGGGTGTGTGTGTGTGAGGGGGAGCGGTTGAGGGTATGTGTGGGAGGCTGTGTGTGGGAGACTGTGTGGGTCCATATGAGAGAGAGTGTGTGTGCTCTAGCTTGTTTGAGTACTCAGAGTGTATGAGGAATATGTAGGGGTTAAGATGGTGAAAGCTTTCAGGTACAGAGTTAACATACGGCACGTCTACCAGAGCTCATCTAGACATTTTAGCCAGTATAGAAGACGCGCCGCATGTGTAATCAAGGACCATTCATCTCAGCTACTGCCTCATCGGTAAATATTAATATTTCAACTGTCTGATTTGTTTGTGTCCAAGCAGAGGTGTGTGTGTGTGTGTGTGTGTGTGTGTGTGTGTGTGTGTGTGTGTGTGTGTGTGTGTGTGTGTGTGTGTGTGTGTGCGTGTATGTGTGTGTGTGCGTGTATGTGTGTGCGTGTATGTGTTTGCATGGACAACTTCATTCAGGTGTGTGTGCATCCACACATCTTCACGCTAGTGTGTCTGTGTGTGTGTGTGTGCGTGTGTTCCTGCTAGTGTGTGACCTCATGGCCGTGTGTGTGCTCCTGTGACGGTAACAAGGCGGAGGATATATGTGGAGGTGCGAGTGTCTCCTTTCTCAACACAGACCCCGAGGAGCAGCTGGTCCATAGAGGAGTCCCTCTTCTGGAGTCAACCCAACCCTCAGTAAGTCCCTCGTGTCCTGATTCAGCAGACACTTCACCTAAAGTGACTCACTGTAAATGTATTGACACTCGTTATGGAGCTAGGTAGGGGGCTAAGGCGTCTTGGTCTAGGTGGGCCGCGGATATTGGGGTTCAGACCCAGAACCTTTCAGCTGCTCATCATACACCCTAGCCACTAGACGGTCCTGCATCTTCTCCAAGCACCCGACACCCGCTCACCTAGCTACTTCTCAGCGGGCGGCAGTACCCCAGGAGGTAGACCGGGTTGGCTGGTAGCCGCAAGGTTGCTAGTTCGATCCCTGGCTCCTCCTACGAGTGTTGAGGTGTCCCTGAGCAAGACACCTCACCCTAACTGCTCCCGACGAGCTGGCCGTCGCCTTGCATGACTTACTCTGCCGTCCGTGTGTTGGTGTGTGCGTGAATGGGTGAATGTCAGACAATATTGTAACGCGCTTTGGAAGAAAGCGCTATATAAATACAGTCCATTTAGCGTTTACCCCCGTTCTGCTCTCTATGGCTCTGACCCGCCTGTCCAGCTACCAGGAGACCAGTAGAAGTGCCAGCAGATGTGCACCCGCGTTTGGGTTCTGGCGGTGGGGGAGTGCTCAGCGTGGCTGTAGCAGAATGCGTCTCCATGTGAGCGTGAAGAGGTCAAACGATATGCTTCTCGACAACTCGTCTCAGCCCCGTCTGCCGTTGTTACATCTCTTCTGTGTGTCTGCGGCGTCTCTCAATTGAGCTCCCAGGGTGCGACTCAGTCTAGAGAACGCCACGCTACATGGCGTTTAGCGCTGGCTGTTAGTTAGCGGCTGTTGTCAGCGGGGGCCAGAGATACTCTATGATGGATGTTACCGTTTCATGTGTCGGATCCGAAAGACTTCCTGATGGAAGGTTTTTGGCAAAGGAGGTAAAAAGAACTAGGGAACATTGGAGATTGTTGCTGAATTGAAATGAAAAGATTCAAATTGAAATCTCTTTGATAAAGGAGAATGTTATCGTTTGTTTAGTTGATGGTGGGGTGCAACTATACACCATTAAGCAATACAGGGCTTTGTGCTTTAAATGAAATATTCCCGCTTGCTAATCACTAACAACTCAGCACATCTCTTATCCCCACACATGCAAGCCTCAAGATGATTTAGTAGCCAGCAAATTTAATCAGAGGACCTAGATGAAGACTTTTGAAGATTGCAGGGTCCTTGAGCTGAACTTTTTAAGTTAATGCATTTTTAATTAACAAGAAATTAGTTATGTGTTCAATCAGTAATTGATTGAATCAAGAACCGATTGAGGATGGGGCATGAATGAGTGTAATGTATTTTATAAAAAACTTTATTGCCACCCCACATTATTATGCAAAAGGTTAAGTACGCGTGGTGTTTGGGAAGGCAACAAAAACCATTTGAGACGTCGTATGAATAGTAAACATCCAGGGGCATCGAGTTGTTTGGAATGAGCAGGGCGGGGTGGGCGAGGGGCGGTAAACAAGCAGTGATTTTATCTGAGGCTCTGGTTCCTAGTCTTAATTTGGCGTTTGAGGTTCATATCAGTTATTGCAAAAACGCTGTTGTAAAATTTAGCTCCCGGCGGCGTTTAGTCACTGCTGCGACAGCCAATAAACAGCCTTGTTTGGCTCGTGAGGGGAAGGGAGGGGAGGGGGGGACGTCTTCATGACCAGTAAGGTCTGTCTCCTGTTCCTTATGTCCCCCAGCTGGCCGGCAGTAAAACGACTCCTCTGTTTGTGTGGAGGGAGTGTTTACACCTCCCCCGATGGCCTGTGGCCTTGCGGTGCCTGCTCACACTGAGCTGAAGTAAGTTAGGGCCCATTGGCGCGCACGGGATCCCTCTTTGTGATGTGTGTGTGTGTGTGTGTCTGTGTGTGTGTTTGTGTTTGTGTGTGCTTGTGCGTCCCCTAGCTCTGAAGGGAGGAAGATAGATAAAGGGGAGAGAGAGAGGCATAAAGGAAGGAGAGAGGGGCAGAGTTATAACAGACTCAGCGTTATGCACATAAAGAAAGGAGAGGGGGAGATATAAAGGAGTGAGATATAAATAAGGGGAGAGGGTGAGATAAAGAAGGAGTGAGTGAGATATAAATAAGGGTAGAGGGTGAGATATAAATAAGGGTAGAGGGTGAGATATAAAGAAGGAGAGAGGGGGAGACAAACAGTTTATATGAGACATGTATATAAAGAACCGAGGGATCTATATGTAGACATGGGAGTTGGGGGGAGAGAGAGAGAGAGAGAGATGTGTATAATTCGGTCTCAGGAGGCCTGTCAGTCACTCCGTAGATCTGGGGAGCTCCAGATGATTGCAGGTGATTCTCTCTGTGCCAGCAGATGATGAGATCTGTGTTTGACTGAATAATTCATGGCAAGACGCTGGCGTTGATTATGGGAAATCAGCGACTCTGCTTGTGTCATGCAGTTAGTCTTCCCCCGCCTGGTGTTTACTTTTGTGTTGCGTCATTCTTCTCTCGCTCTTCTTTCTCTGCACTCATCATACACCGCACGAGTCAAGTCATATATTTTTCTTTTGGCTTACTGTCTACCACCATTCCTCCAGCATTTCAGCTCTATCTCTTGTTTGCTTTTAGATTTGGACTTTCTTATCCACTGCATCGCCACTACGAGCTAGACTAGCTTACCGAGAGGGACGAGGCCCATGGAGACAGACCTGTCGGCCAAGACCACCAAAGAGCTGCCAAATATAAGACCTAGCCAAATCAAGAACTACATGGCTAAAGCCATATCCCAACGATAACTTCCGGACCTCAAGACCTAACCAAACAGTCTTCACCGCTACAGACCTAACCAAATCAAGTCTTTTATAGCTGTAGACCTAGCCAAACAAAGTCTTTCATAGCTACATACCTAGCCAAACCAAGATTACAAAAGCTACAGACCTACATAAACCAAGTCTTTCATAGCTATAGATCTAGCCAAACCAAGTCTTTCATAGCTACAGACCTAGCCAAACCAAGAATACAACAGCTATGGACCTAGCCAAACCAAGACTCCCCCAACCATAGACCCAAGTTTTTCCCGAGCTATAAACCTAGCTAGCTGAACAATGATTTCAACAGTTACAGCCAACACTTAGCCAAACCAAGTGTTTCATGGCTATAAAACCTAACTTCACCAAGACTTGCACAACTACACACCTAGCCAACCCAAGTCTGCCAGACTTAGCCAGGCTTTCATAATTAAGCACCAGGTCTACAATCCACCTCATCACCTTCCGACCTACCCCCCCATACGTCTAATCTCTATCACCCAAGATAATGCCCGCCATCGTCAACCTGCTGTTCAACACCATCTCCACCAACACCACCATCGCCTTCACCCTGGTGCTGCCCCTGGTCAGCGTGCTGTCCCTGCTGGTGGGCGTCGGGGGGCACATGCTCCTGTGGCTGGTCCTGATGAGGAACCCGCGGCGGCGCTCCAAGCCCAGCTCGGTGCTGCTGCTGAACCTGAGCCTGGCCGACCTGGGCGCCCTGCTCACGCTGCCCTGCGTCATCCTCAGCGCCAGCTCCCAGGACTGGCAGCTAGGGGGCACCACCTGCGTGCTGCTGGGGTTCATGACCTCGCTGACGGCCGGCGTGGACATCTTCAGCCTGGCGGCGCTGTCGGTGCTGCGGCATCGCATCGTGGCGCTGCCCACGCGGGCGCCCACCACACCCACGCACGTGTGAGTATGGGCGATGCCTATTGCCGTAGCGACCCCGGTGGTTTGAGGATAGCGAGAGAGGGGGCGTTGAATGAGGAGTCGGAGTGGGTTGTGAATTCAAGGTTGCAGGATGTTTATATTAAGCACCAGATGTGATTTTTTCTTTTATAGAGGATTATAATCCATTTTAAAACCGACATCACAAGTAGGAGTGTGGTGAAATGGGAGCCCCTTTCCAAAATAGGGCTGGTTTATTTTTGTCTTCATTTTATAATAAAATAATAAAAAATAAAAATTCTAGTTTTAATGAACTGACAAAACGTCTAACGTTTTTAGCAGCGGCTTGTGAGGAAATAGATGTGTGTGGGGGTTTCTCTATATCCAGGGAGAAACTGTGATGACAACTCGCAAACTCGCTATGGCTAAAAGTTTTCCTTAAGCACAGCTTCGTTGAGATAAAAAAACCCTCAGACTGATAAATGTTCTTTTCTTTGAGTGGGGGATCAAATTAAGGCAAAGCTGGCTTTTTTACATTAGGCAGAAAGATTGTTCTTAATCTACTGTGATAATAAATGTATGTTAATATCTTAAGTTTAGTATTGAATGGACAATATCGTTTAAAGTAGTGCAGCGCTGATGGAGCTGAAGTGGGCAAGGAGATGTCTTGCTAAATACACGATGGCAAAAGGAAGAAAAGAGCTAGACAGCCTATTTACTATGTCGCATTGTCCCAAGGGGAGCAGCTGTACGAGCACATGCCTAGTGTCCCAGATTACTGTATGGCAGAGACTCAGGTGTGTGCAGTCAGAGCATAGTTTAGATATATACATAGAGCGACCTACTTCTGCTCCTCTTCATACCGAGAGCCCATCTTCATGACAAATAACCCTCTCTTTGGCCCTCTTTAGACAATGCAATGTGATAACCTCTATTGATCCCTAAAAGAGAAACGAGATGCCACCGCATCCGTGAGACCCAGACAGCATCAGGCATGACTGTTTGGGGACAAACAGGCACACACACACACACAACTCAGAGCTCAGTAATGAAAATGCATAGTCTGATGAAAAGAAGAAAGTGACTCGTAAAATGGTGCCTGTGAAGCACTATAACGGGGAATACGTTTAATTAACTTAACTTGAAAACATGGTATTCAGAATAATGTAAAAAAGAAAATGCCCCTTTAAAAGTCCTTTTCCCGATTTGGACTAGGGCGGTGACCATCACGCTCATCTGGCTGGTGTCCGTCGCCATGGCGCTGCCGAAGGTCACCTACATCGAGTTCAGCGGCGGGTGCACGTGGTCGGTGGAGCGCGCCCAGTGGCTGGGCTTCCTGGTGCCGGCCTTCCTGGTGTACTACGTGGCGCCACTGCTCTGCATCGCCGTCAACTGTAGCTCCATCGTGCTACGACTGCACCGCTGCACGGGCGGCCGGCCCTCCGCCGACCGCCGCAACAAGAAGGCCACCGCGCTGCTGGTGGCGTCCACGCTGGCCTTCGCCATCAGCTGGCTGCCCTACTACGCCCTGGAGTTTGTCAACGTGACGTCGCCGCACGTCTGCTCGGCCGCCTCGCCCAAAGACCCCTTCGGCCCCTCGCAGTGCGGCCCCTCCAACGTCACATTGTCGTCGCCTTCGTGGCCGCCGCTGCCGTCGTCGCCGTGGCCGCAGTCGTCGACCTCGCCGATTCCGGAGCAGGAAGCGGAGACGACGGTGTCCCTGCTGTGGGAGGTGGGGTCCCTGACGGCCATTCTGTTGGTGTGCCTGGCGCCGTGCTGGAACCCGCCGCTCTACTTCCTGTTGTCTCGGCCGGCGGTGCGCGAGCTTCAAGGCCTGATGCCGGCGTGGCTACGCGAGCGCCTCGAGGGCGATGGGAAGGCGTCGAGGAGGTGGCGTGTGGCGCCCGCTAGCCCGCCAGCGCTACAACCGGCACCGCGGCCGCCGCAGTCACCGCCACCACAAACCCGCCCCCCGGCGCCGCGGACGCCATTGGCTCATAGGTTGATCCAATAAAATGACCACACACACAAAAAACGTTCATTGAATTATGAAACCAATTCATTTAATATACGGTTACAACATACCATAATGGTATTGTCTGTTATAATAATATATAATATACAGTTATACTTTAATTGCATATTAAAGGCATCCAAAATGGCTTCCATGTGAACCATTTGGCAAAAACCCATAGCTGTCCAGCCGCTACCCTTTAGCTTTTATGGGACCGGTCAGATTGGAGAGGAAAATATTCACATCCACAAAAGACTTGGTGGCTCTTTACGACCAAGGACAACGGGCTATAAACGGGCACGCATCCAGGGTAATAAAAGTGTGTCCAGGCTGGTATCTGAGATCAGAACACCGGAGTCACCCAGCAACTCTTATTTCTTCCTTTCGGAAGCCTTCTGGTGAATTTGGACAGGCATAAGAGGGAATTTATAGCAGCTGCTCACCATTATGTTTGCGAAAACAGTGTAGAGTGCAGGGTTAATGCGTCTCGGCTTCCAAGCCTAATGTGCTATGGAAAGAGACACGGTAAGGACTTGGGCTGGATTTTTATGACTGCAGGTGACCTGTCGTCATTCTTGAGCGAAGATGGCCCTAACTCCAGGCAGCACATCGATGACCTGTGTCTCACTGTAAGGTGTTCTCCATAAAAGCTCCTGGAGTGACATGAAAGAAAGGACCCAACAACTTTTGCTCGATTAACACTTAGATTAATACAAAAAAACAAACCATAAAAGGTTGACCCAGGCTGGGTTCATCCCCCTCAACCTGTCCCCCCTAATCACTGACCCTCCAAAAATCACTCGTCCAATCACAACCTTGAATGGCCCGACAGAAAGGGTGTTCCCTGTTTGCTCCACAGCGGGGATGAGCACAAGTGTTTATTCCCAGAGCGTATTCACCGTGCAATCCATGAGGTCAGGGGTCTTATCCAATACCTCTCCTGCGACCTTATTACCGGCCATGTGATGAGAAAAGACCCAGGGGTCTTTTTTCCGTCTTCTTTCTCAATGTAACCTTGAGTTGAGGCTTGTTTCCTGGACACATGACGTGAAGTGTTTATGTCAGTGCTGTGGCCCAGCACCGCAGTGGATGTGCTCATTAAGGGAGGGCTTTGACAGAAGGACTCCATCAATGGAACTGGGATCTCTGAAGCTCAGGACCCCGGTGTCCCAGGATGCTTTAGCCCCCCGGGGAATAGAGATTATGTGAATATCAGAGTTTCATGCCAGATATGGCGGGAGGGGGCTGTCTTTGTATGGTGAAGTGACTTTGACCTGAGAGTGTGTTTGTGGGTGCACAGATTATGATGCCATTCGTCCTAGGCTATTCAGATTGCATGAAGGGTAATGAGGTCATTTATTTGTTGATTTCTTTCTGAGATTTGATGGTACTTAGTAAGCACGTGTACACTCACATGTGCTCGCATTATGAGTGAATGTGCACATGTTGGGTAAGTGTGTGTGTGTATGTCATCACACACACACACACAGACACACACAACCACACCATGTAAAATAACCCGATAATAACAGTGTGTTTGCCTCAGCGGCAAAGGTTGAGTGGTGATGGAAATTGGTCGTAATTTGATGATGCTCTAACATGCAAATGTCAAACGCTGCGTTATGCTAAAAACCAAAAGCCGACGCCACGGAACATCGGCCAAGCTAATAAATGCCTAACCGTAAGAGCGTGCGGGCCATATTCCTGAAGGTCAGGTCACCCCACTCCTGGGACTCGCGGCAAGGATGATGATTGCATGCTCCGTTACCATGTGATGGTCGGCGTTCCAACTGGGGTCCGGCAGCATGCCAATCAATCGACCGACCCCGATACTACGCTCAAGGACCACTAGAATGCGGCGAAAGATCTATGGGGTTTTAGAATAACCTCAACCGTCATCGCCATGGCGACGTTTGACAGGGCACTCAGGGCTGATTTTCACATTCCCCTTGACCTGGTGCCCTTGAACCCCCACACACTACCCCCCCCCCCGGGAGTAGTGTGTGTTCGCTGTTGGTGATTACATGCTGCCGGGCGATTGGCTTGGGCGCTAATGACATCGTTTAGCTCGCAGAGGTTTTTATTCCAGTGGTACGTGACCTCATCCACCCCCCACACCACCACTGCCCCCGGCCACCAGCAAGGTACAGCCGCCTGCTGCTGATATCCTGACGAGTGTTAATTAAGTGTGCAGATTAGCTGGTAGATCCAGAGCAAGTGGGGCCCTGGGGGTAAGACGGGGGGGCCCCCAGGTTTAATGTTCAGTTTGAGGTCTAAAGGCTCGGAGATGCTGTCCACCAACTGGACGGTGCTACAGCCTCAAGACGTGGACTAGGTGGACACACTAGACCAAGGCCTGCGTTTAGTGAGGTGTAATAAATGTGCATATTGGTTTGGTGTCCAGCTACCATTTTTATTGCTTGTAAGCGCAGACCACGTGATTATTTTTGTTGTTATGTTCCTGTATCTGAGAGTTCTGGTCCAGATTAATAGAGCAGGACCTTTAAAGCCTGCCTGTCTCTATTAATACCAGACCATCTGTTTGAAGGACTTTACTTGCAGGGCTTGTATCTGTTGAGACATATGGGATCTATCACAATAAAAATTAAGCTTTTTCTCTTGTCTTTAAATAATGTGCTGTTTGGTTATTTTACTATTACGACACGTCCTCTACCTGTTACACAATATGCACAAAGAAACAATATGAATAATTATTATTAATAATATCACAATATTAAGGTATATCAACTAAAAATACCCTGGTGCATCAACACCTTCCATCTAGTCCATCTACAGTAGCTTACAGTGTTAAACACAAAAAGTGGGACATACTCAACACTCAGCACTAGGACGCCCTCTAGCGAACACTTCACGGTGAACAGCGTCAACATCCATTGCCTCTAAATGAAATGCACCGGCCAAACACATCCGTTTTAAAAAAAAAATCGTACTGAATTGAAGGTAATTGGGCGTGTGTGACTTGCCTCACTGCTGGAGGACGTGTGAGTGCGGGGATGCGTCGTGAAGAGCTAGGATCAGACTTGACACATAAGCGCCATCTGACAAGCGGACGATTCTTCTTCTCGTCCAAGGACGCGCCACCGATGAACACCTTTACAGTGAGATTTACAGCGAGTCGTTCGGAGAAAGAGATGCACTAGAGTCTAGAGTGGAGGGGGACACCAGGTGTCTTCAGAGGAAGGACGCGCGCGCTGTTATTTGGGCGTTGTGGGAGCGCGCGAGGGGTGTACTACAGGCGTTATCCGGTGGGTGGGTTTTTTACGCGCGTTTTTTACTACTGTTTTCCTCCAAATAACGGGGACGCAGGTGGAGAGGAGCCCACCTATTTCCGCGACGCTCTCAGGGCACAGAGGGTTTTACGCCCCCCGAGAAACTGAGAACACACTAACACACACACACACGCGAACACAAACACAATGCCTTTTTTTACTCGGTTTGTTCCTTTTGTCCATTGAGTTGTGAATCCACAACAGGGGGGAAACGGAGGACCGTGACGAGCACAGATGACATGAAAAGAGCAATTGTGGGTGCACTGGTTTTGTAAAGCGAACAACTGAGAACCATGACGGACCAGGTAGGTGGACAGGTCTTTTCACCTCCTCCTCGTCCCCCACCACTATTTAGCCCTCTCCCTCCGTGCGTGTTGTGTGTAAACAATCTCTCTCTGGTCTCTCCCGTTGCACGCCGTCCCATTAGGATAAGTGGACGGAATAGCGCCAACATTTCCTGCTACACCACCACTGATGTGGGTTGTGTTTACGGGGATTCCCTTTAGAGTTTAACCTCCTCTATAATACTGTTAGTGTTTATCTCATTTTTTATTTATTTTTTAAAGTTCCTAAATGTAGTAGACGACCTATGGATATCTCCCATATTTCAGTAGCTATGCCTTGTTTATTTTTTTTATTGTATAGTTCCGCCAAACTGAATTGCATACAATTTGTTCTGGTAGATTTGGACTGGTATTGAGGCAACAACATCGAGTTATGATTCTCTTCTCTTTCTACTATGCACAACGAAGCAAGAATAATGAGCCTTTAACAATGGAACAATACAACCAAACACTGCAGGTAGTTTTGCACACCGTGGTGGGCCGTGCCGTTTGCCCTAGTTCCTCCCTAGACGGATTAACCCGTGACACCTCCTGTCTCTGTCAGGGTATCTCCTGTCTCGTCCCCGCGCCACTGCTGGGACAGTAATGGCCATGAATAATTGATGAAGGCGCTTTCAATTAGCGTAAAAGCTCCCTGGTTGGGGTCCCGTTATGAGAGAGGGAGAGAGAGAGAGAGAGAGAGAGAGAGAGAGGGAGAGGGAGAGGGAGAGGGAGAGAGAGAGGGAGAGAGAGAGAGAGAGAGAGATTGCACCTTATTTACTTTGTACCTTGTTTGCTTTGCACATTAAGGACCAATAAAAGACACAAATAAGAAGTTTATTTACAACACTATCTACATGGTTTGTAGTCAACATATATGACCGATCGGGCGGCGATTTGCATTGCGTATCCGACATCCCGACGGAGAACTTCGAATGCTCGAGGGTTCTACGGAGTCGCATTACGGATTAAGGAGTCGGAGTAGTATACTTTGCCTTTGCTAGCTAGCTGCGGGCAGTCGCACCTGCTCGTGTCCATGCTTGCGCGCTGCGCTGCTATATACCTCCATTAATTGCTCCATGCATATTGATAAGGGGCTTCTCTGGCCGACCCGCAGGGACTCGAGCTGAACACACAAACACACACAGAATAATCAAGTCGTCCATCACGACTTTAGTCTAACCTTACTGAAACCAGATAACTCAGTGTGTGTGTGTGTGTGTGTGTGTGTGTGTGTGTGTGTGTGTGTGTGTGTGTGTGTGTGTGTGTGTGTGTGTGTGTGTGTGTGTGTGTGTGTGTGTGTGTTCATGCGTGTTCACATTAAAGTATCCACACTCCACAATCTGAAAGTCGCACACACCTGCTGTCCATGGTGTGCTGTTAGTGTGGACCTTTTTGTGTGCCCAGGGGGGTCAGCACTGGGGGTGTTTCTGACCTACTTCTCCCGCTAATGCATTCTGCTGTCCCCCATCCATCACTGGACTTTAGAACCCTCTGACCTGACCTCAGATTACAAACCCCCCAATGGCCAACACAGGCCTGAGCCCCCCTCCTCTCCCCTCTAGACTGGCCCTCCCCCCTTCCCTCCATCTTCTCTTCATCATTCTGCTCTCTGCATCCTTTCATCTTGTCCAATGCTTCCATCCGCCTCCCCCTCTTTTTTTCTCCCTCTTTTTTCCACCCCCCCATCCTCTCCTTTTTATCTTGAGCCAGCTATACCGTCTGTCCCCCCCCCTCCTGTTTTTTTATCACCCACTCTCTTAAATAAAGGCCAAGAAACACGCATGGTTGTGCACACGCATACATTCACACACGTCGTGCACTCACACAAATGCACTCACACACACACATGTGTACACATCGCATGAACACAATCCCACACTTTTAAAGGCAGATGTCGTTAACCAGACACTGACAAAACAGACACGCACGCGCGCACACACACACACACACACACACACACACACACACACACACACACACACACACACACACTTTAATAGGTGCATATATTAATATGAGGACGTTATACTGTAAACTTGAAACACACACCACTTTACCCCCACACGTGGACCTCCCAGACATGTGGGGACCGAGTTACGGGTGCGCTGTAACTGCCTACACCAATGTTTATCCTCCATTACAGCCGCTCACTCACAACAACAACAACATCACAACAACACCATATGGTCCATACCCAGCCAGCCTCGTGGGTACCAACCTGTCCCCTGTGTGTGTGTGTGTGTGTGTGTGTGTGTGTGTGTGTGTGTGTGTGTGTGTGTGTGTGTGTGTGTGTGTGTGTGTGTGTGTGTGTGTGTGTGTGTGTGTGTGTGTGTGTGTGTCTCCAGTACAGCATGTTTCTGAACACGGCCCCCCCGCTGCGCCGGGGCAGCACGCCGCTGCCCGTCAAGCACCAGCTGAGGCGGGAGGAGGCCGTGTCCGAGGACTGCGATTGGATCCCCGGTCTGGAGGTCCCGCCCTCCACGCTGCCCATCAGCGACATGGGGTCGCCCCGCGGCGAGTCGGCCGGCGGTCTGATGGTGGCCACGCCCACGTATGGCGGTCAGCACGCCCACCACAGCGGGGCGCTGCGGATCGTGCTGCTGGGGCAGACCGGCGTGGGGAAGTCGTCGCTGGCCCTCTCCCTCGCCGGCCAATCGGATCGCTCGCTGTCTATTGACTCCGAGACACAAGCCTGCGGTAAGTGCGTGTGTGTGTTCATCTAAGTGTGTGTGTGTGTTTGTCTGAGTGTGTGTTTGTGTTTGTCTGAGTGTATTTATCTGATTGTGTATGTGTGTGTTTATCTGAGTGTGTGTGTGCGTGTGTGTGTTTGTGTGTGTGTGTGTTTGTCTGAGTGTGTGTTTGTGTTTGTCTGAGTGTATTTATCTGATTGTGTATGTGTGTGTTTATCTGAGTTTGTGTGTGTGTGTGTGTGTGTGTGTGTGTGTGTGTGTTTTTGTGTGTGTGTTTATCTGAGTGTGTGTGTTTGTGTTTGTCTGAGTGTATTTATCTGATTGTGTATGTGTCTGTTTATCTGAGTGTGTGTGTTTGTGTTTGTCTGAGTGTATTATCGATGTGTGTGTGGTCGTGTGTGTAGCGCAGACCTGTTAGCGATGACAATGCTCATGCAACAGTGGCCTAGCCCCCCCCCCCCCCCCCCCACCTCTTCTCCCGCTGATATTCAGTGGATTCAATTTGCAGCCCCCTGCCTCTGTGCTTGTAAATGTTAATTGCCAATCAGTGATTAAGGTGAAAGGTCATAGTATTTATATGACACAATACGGCAGACTCTGTATCGGATCTAATTATGTAAAAGTCAACAGGAAGCTCATACCTGTCCTCTCAAGTCATTTATCATATTTAGTTAATGTCCCCGTTATGTTGTCAACGTAACGTGTATGCCATCACCAAAAGTCGCTTAAACAGGAGAGTCATTGTGATATAAAGCCCATCCAATGATAACACAGTTCGGGTAATGGTCTCTTCTAGCGGGCAGTGGGTGCACCCACATCCCAGGGGCTCAAATCATAAAGCATCAACTCACTTCCCCTGCCCCTGCCGTTCCGCTCTCATGTCCTGTTATTGCCCGCGAGTATGACACGTTCAACGGAAGGGAGATAAGCTTATCTTGCCCATTCCACGTTCCACATGCTCAAATATCAATGCCCCTGGACTCTGATGGAACTCGTGTGTTTCTTAGTCCCTGGTCTTCTGCGCTCACTCCTAGGCGGGCAGGCTTCCAAGCCGCTGGGGAGCGGGTGTTGTTTTGCCAGCACTTCAGGTGCTTTTACTTTGGAAGAACTCAGCACTAATCAGCTTCAAGGTCTTCCCTTCATGCCTTAATTCCTACACCTACTGTGATGCTGGGAAAGACGAATCAATGCCATTGATTTTAGCCCAAGCAACCTTTAAAAGAGACAACCCCTCCTGGCCACTGGCTGTGCGTTCCTCTGTTCTCGGGCAGTTAAATCCAGACGGATTCCCATTTAATAAGCGTTAATGGCTTCTTACTACAGCCTTGTTACTTATTTTCTGTCGTCAGTCAGTCGGTCGCCCAGACAGCTAGCAAGTCAGTCAGTCAATCAATAAGTAAGCCAGCCGGTCAGCTAGTCAGTCGTTTAGCCATTCAGCCAGTCGGCTAGTTAGTCAGCCTGCCAGCCTGCCAGTCAGTCAGTAAACCAGGTAGTAACTAGAGATGTCCGATATTATCGGCCCACCGATATTATCGGCCCGATATTAGCATAAAAATGTAATATCTGTCAATATCGGTATCGGATTTTTTTTGCCATAAAACCGATTTTTTTTTTTTCTTTTTTTTCTTTTTTTTTATAGCTCAACTAAATGTTTTCAAAATTGTGCAGTACAGTGCACATTGTAATTGACTCATATTTGTGCATTTATTCAATTAAGGTTATTGAGTTTTAGTTAAAGAAACATACTGCTATGTTACACATAGTTGTTCAGGTACAATGTTTTATCATAGTTTGCCCTATTTGTTGTGGGCATTGTCAAGATTATCTCAAGGAGAGTGTAATCCAAACTGTTGTCTGAGACCATTAAAAAAATAAAAATAAACATGGCACTTTTCCCTTAAATTAAGTTGAAGTATTTTTCTTATTTTGCACAGACAAAGTTAACATTTGGAAAGCCTTGTTGCATTCAAGAATGCATCCAGTGGGGCATCACAATAACATTAAGCATGTTGTGTTAATTCCACAACAGGAGATATGTAATGTTACCTAAATTAGGTTTGAGGAAAAATAACCCAAATATCGACATCGGTATCGGCTGATATCGGAATCGAAAATTTAGAGTTGGACAATATCGCATATCGGATATCGGCAAAAAAGCCAATATCGGACATCCCTAGTAGTAACCCATCCAGTCAGTCAGTCAGTCAGTCCGCCGCCCAGTCAGTTAGACAATCAGGTAGACAGCCCCCCAGTTAGTCAGTCTGTTAGCCACCCTGTCAGTCAACCAGTCAGTCAACCAGGTTGATAGACAGCAAGCTAGCTAGTCAGTCTGCCAGATGATCAGTCTATCCTCTGTCGGTGTGGCTGCTCACGGCTCCTGCCAGCCTGTCAGCTGAGTAGAGTCCCAGCATGCACTATTGATGAGGCTGCTGTCCTGACCGCTTCATGCAACATGGATCAGGGGCAGCAAGCCCGCTTCAGGAAGCCCTAACCCAACCAGCCATCTACTCAATTATCCATTCACCCATTCACCCCTTCACCAAGCCAACCATCCATCAGTCTGTCCATTCATCATCCATCATCCATCCACACGTCATCCGCCTATAAAAGCATAACTGTACGGGAAAAAATATTTGTTATGGAATTACCGTCCGTCCCCAGTGAAAGGCTATGCAAAATAATAATAATATCAATAATACCCAATTCATGTTAAATTTCGTGTTGTGGTTTTGCACAAAAAGGGCTGTGCGGAAAAAGTTTGATTGATAGACTCTTTGTCTGTGTGTCTACGTGTGTGTGTGTGTGTGTGTGTTTGTGTGTGTGTGTGTGTGTGTGTGTGTGTGTGTGTGTGTGTGTGTGTGATGCCACAGGCGAGGGGTATGAGCGGTCGGTGACGGTGGACGATGAGGACAGCAAGCTCCTCATTTACGACAACTGGAAGCAGGTGAGACCCGGCTCTCCCCCACCTAACCTTTGTCTCCATGACAACATGCATGTAAAATCACTTAAATAAATAGGAAAAATGGGAAAATATATTCCATTGATTCCTCCGAAAATGGTCAGGTGCGGACGGACTGCCGGAATTGCTGACTAATTGTGTGTGTGTGTCTGCGTGTTTGTGGGCGAGAGAGAAAGAGAGAGAATGTGTGTGTGTGTGTGTGTGTGTGTGTGTGTGTGTGTGTGTGTGTGTGTGTGTGTGTGTGTGTGTGTGTGTGTGTGTGTGTGTGTGTGTGTGTGTGTGTGTGTGTGTGTGTGTGTGTGTGCAGAGAGAGATGGTCTCCATCTGTTTTTGTTTTTGTTTCATTTTTCATTTGTGCCGGGTAAATGCATATTGTGTGTGTGACGTGCACTTGTGCATTCGTGTGCATGTGAGTTGATGTGAGCGTGTGTGGGAGCCCATACAGCCAGCCAATGGGCCAACAGCTGGGTTCCTTTATGAGTCTTGTTCAAGCTCCGCCACTCGGAACCAAGTGCATGTTTTCAGTTCAGGTCTTCATAAAGCAACTCCATTATTCTCCCTAATTACGGGCCAGAAAAAGGGCCGTTTATAAAGGAAGTCTCACGGAGTGGGTTCGGCAGCCCTCCAATGCTTCCCCCGGGCGACTTGTCTACTGTAAAGAGACGCGGGCTAATGGACTTGTGAGCGTCTCGTCAGGGGTCCCATGCTGAAGTCACTCAACCTGTCTGTTTGGATGGTACTCAACTCCTTAAAGGTTGAATCATCGACACTCATGCAGAACGACATATGCGCGCACACACACATACATATGCTCACACACACACACAGTCACATACAGTCACACACACACACAAACAAACATACAGTCTCACACGCACACACACACACACACACACGCACACACACATACAGTAACACACACACACACACACACACACAAACACACACACACACACACACACACACACACACACACACACACACACACACACACACGTACATACAGTACAGTAACACACACACAAATACACACACACACACATAGACAATCAAAGTTTTATTTGCCAAGGAAGAGCAGGATATACGTAACCACTTTTGCTTCCTTTTCTTGTTATTCCTTTTTTGGCACTGCTTTCCCCTCCCTCCCACCTTCACGCCATCTCTCTCTCTCCACTCTCTCCCCCACTCTCCCCTCCTCTCTCCTCTCCACATGATGTTGACCTTGCCTCCGACCGCTGCCCCACTAACACATCCATCTTACTTCCTTTTCCCTCCCATTTCACTCTTCCTGCTCTCTTTCTCACTCATGCCCCCTGTCTCCCTCAGTCTGTTTCTGTAATAGGGCCGTACAGTAGCTGCGATCTGCTGTGTTGATCCTCACCCCTGGCCTCTCCTTTCAGCAGGGATCCTCTCTCTCTCTCTCTCTCTCTCTCTCTCTCTCTCTCTCTTCATTCTTCAATTCAATTCATAAAAGCTTAGCATTATTAAATTAAAAGTAAAA